>NC_066585.1:510095081-510395081 GCF_024323335.1 Lathyrus oleraceus
CTACAGAAGTAGTAATTATCTATTTCTTATACCAGAATCATAGTCAAGTCTCAATCGACATTGGTTGTCTCGTTTCGTGCATAACTTGAGTTGCATAAGTTCGTTTGAGGTGTGGTCAGTTGCATTGGAAAGCTAACACAATAACCAATCTTGTGATCAGGGTCAATAATACGGTTGTATTAGTATGAATATGGTAAATAGTTATTAAGATATACTATCAACAAGGAGGTTAAAAATAATTAATTATGTAAGTTTAGTATTCGATGGTTAATATGTGTAACCTAAATTATGAATTTTGTAAAAGATGACTTGCTACCTGGATAAAGAGTTATGTGGACTCAGTTGTCAATATTAAGACTTAGTATGATGTCTTGATAAATGTATATGAGTTAAGTTGCTAAAGATAGGGCAAACGCTCGGTGTTGATGCGATATAGTGGTGTACTATGAGTGACCATGATAACGCCCTGAGGTTCGGTGAGAATCGACATTGAATTTGTTTAGGTTCACAAGAACTGACATTAGCCTTAATTGGCAGTATTAATATTGAATTTTTTTAGGTTCTCAAAAACCGTTGTTTGCCTTAATTGGTTGTGTTAATATTGATTTGTTTAGGTTTGCAAGAACCGGTGTTAGCCTTAGTCGGCAGTGGTTAACATTGAATTTTTTTCAGGTTCGTAAGAACCGGTGTTAGCCTTAACCAACGATGTTTAGTCTTGGCGTTGGAGGTTCTGGTATATATTGCATTTTATTAAAGCATCATGTATCATGTATTTCGGTGTTATGTTAGGATTTTGGTCTGGCGATTTAGGACTTCAGTCCGGTGTTAAGACTTTAGTCCGGCGATTCAGGACTTCGTTCTGGTGTTAGGGTTTTGGTCCGATGTTTTAGGACTTTGGTCTGACATTTAGGACTTCGGTCCGATGTTTTAGGATTTTCAGTAAAATAACTCTGAAATCCAGCGAATGTACCACGTGCATGAGAGTACAAGAGACGAGCATTGCATATTTAACATGTACATGTTATGTGACATTGCATGATTGATATTTTTTGTGAATGTCCTATCATATGAAATGATATCCTTGCTAATATTATACCGTTTATATTATAGAATGTATTCTCACCCCTTTCTTTTTTTCATATTCCTATATATGTATATCTGTACAGATGATTCTCAAGTCCATACTAATGAATGAGTGTTGCAGAATTCTTATAGAAGATGGTGTAGACGGCCACTTACATTGTTTTCTTTCATGTTTCACTGAACCTTAAGTCGACTATTGGTTTACTTTATAATGAATAATTTTGATATTGTAACATCGGGGTTGGGATTGTTTACTGTTCTGGACTGGGCCATGACACTAGGCACGGCACGGCCCAATGCTCGCCAAGCCCACGTCCAAACGACCGTGTCCAAACGACCACGAGGACACGTCAGGTGAACGACCGTCCGCCCGAAGAACGTCTCCCCGGCCCCTTAAATACGTGTCGGACAACGAGCGGGTCCTCCTCATATGATCTCCATCCACTCATCGTCAACCCACGTCGCGGACACCTAAGTTGTGTCGGGCAGAGCCATAACGGCATCTCACTCACCACGTCACCCAACTCCCCTATATTGTCTCCTTAGGGATAGGGGCAGTTGGACCAGGGGGCAGACCTTGGTCTAGGTCTTAACGCTTCTTACGCGTCCCCTGGCAGCTCCTCCTTGGGCCTAGCTAATCCAGCCCATTAGGAGCCTTGGCCCAGCGCTGGGGGCTCAATATAAATACCCCTTTCATGGCAAAGGGGCAGGTATGCTAACTCACACTCTGATAACCTCATTCTGTACCTTTTCTGACTTAAGCATTGGAGCACCTTGCAGGTACACCCCCCTCTCATTTCATTCTCCGGCCCATTCACCAAGACCTTGGAAGGCCCTCCTGATCAGGTAAGATCAGTGGCGCCGTCTGTGGGAAGTAGCTATCCCCATCTTCATCAAACGAGGATCAAAAGCTCATTTATTTCTGTCCTTCCAACATGGCCGGAGAACAACATAGCGATCACAGCCGTCCCCTCGTCAACTACAATATGGACGACGGCCCGCCATCCCATGAAACGGACGCTCGGGACGGTCATCCATCCACCCCGTCTCCAGAGCCCCAAAACAACGGGGATGCCTCTCACGCCCACAATTTAGGGGCAGAGACATTTCATCCCATTCCCGTTCCCGTTGAAGGAGACGCCGTAATGATTGCCATGGTGAATGCCCTCAATCAGGCCGGTTCTATGCTCCACCAGCAGCACGAACGAATCATGGCCCTCGAAGCCGAACGACAAGAGGCCCGGCCCCAGCCGGTGAGTAGGATGCAACAACGTTCGGAGCCAACGAAGAAGCGAGGACGTCGCTCTCCAGAACCCCACGTCAGCAGGGCCCGCGCCCGTCGTGACGGTGGTCGAGCGGGAACATCACCAAGGCGCGGACACAGCCCCGACAACAACGAACTGTCTCCCTTAAGGAGCGACGAGGAAGATTTGCATTGCCCCCTATCTCGGGCAATAATGGAAGCCCCGCTCCCCAAAGGCATGGAGAAACCACCAAATCTAGCTGTGTACGACGGGACTACAGATCCCGACGATCACGTCGACAACGTCAACGCGATGCTCGACTACCGCAATGATATAACCGGGCACCTCAAATGCCGACTGTTCTCAACGACCCTCAGGAAAGGGGCCATGGCTTGGTACAAAAGCTTGGCCCCTGAGTCCATTACGTCATGGAGAGTCATGAGGTCCATGTTCACCAGGCACTTTACAGCTTCCCGTCGTCACCCCAAGACTGAGGCGACCCTTGAAGCCATAGTGCAGAAGAAGAATGAAACACTGCGCTCATACATCGAGCGATTCAACCAGGAAGCTGTCGAGGTAGATACCACCGAGCACATGAAGAAGTATCTCCTCGAGAGAGGTCTCTTGCCCGGCAGTGAACTTAGCAGAGCCGTAGGGATCGAGCCTCCCCGCACCTTAAACGAGCTCCTGCATAAAGCCCAGGCCTACATCAGATACGAGGAAAAGCAGGTGGCACACAATGCCCGCAGCGGACGTAACGCTGGGGAGACCGAGCACCCAAAACGCGAGGACACGAGCATTTCCCGTCGCAACGGAGACAAACGAAGAGAAGAAAGACCTCGCGAGCTCCGGGAAGGAAGAGGCCCCGCGGGCAGATATAGCGAGTACACCTTACTGACAGCTCCTCGAGAGCGCATCCTCGCAGAATGTATCAACTCTGAATTTAAGCAGGGCAGGGTCAGGTTCCCAAAACCGTCTGCACCAAAGCCCCACACCGACAAATCAAAGTACTGCCGGTTCCACAGAAGTCACGGGCACGTGACCGAAGACTGCGTCCACCTGAAGGATGCGATAGAAATTTTAATCCAAGAGGGGCACCTGAAGCAGTATATGAGGAAGAACGAAGCTCCCAGACACGACGAGCCAGAGAAGAAGAGACCCCGGGAAGACACACCCCCTGACAACTCTCCCTATCAAGTGGCCCTCTGCGTGTCACGACCGGAAGATTTCTTCCTCCCCGAACCATTGCCCGAGGGCAAGATCACTGCACTCAGCCCCTGGGAAAACTTCCCTACCACACTGGTGATATCAGGAGGAGGAACTAACGGGGAATCCGCGGCCCTCTCCGTCAAACGTAAGTTCGACGAACTCCTACTGACTGCCCCCGAGCAGAAAGCGACATTGACAAAATACCGGGGAAAATCCAATCCAATATCCTTCTTCCTGGAGGAACTCCCGGGCGGATCCCCGAACTCGGGCATCCCACTATTGATAAGGGCAAAGATGGCCCAATTCGACGTACGACGCATCCTGGTCGACCAAGGCAGCTCAGTGGATATCATGTACGTCCACCTCTTCAAGACTCTGAAGCTAGACAAGACCAACTTAGCCCCCTACGTCGGATCAGATCTCCAAGGATTCAACGGAGCAACAACCAGACCGTGGGGATATGTTGAGCTCCTCGTCACCTTCGGCGAACAAGAAACGGCCAGGGAAGTCAAAATCCAATTCCTGGTCGTAGACTGTCCGTCTCTCTACAATTGCATCTTTGGACGCCCGACACTGGCCGAACTCACCGCGGTCCCATCCACCGTCCACCTGAAGATGAAATACTACACCAAATTGGGACGTGTGGTCACCATCCATGGTGACATCGAAGCAGCCCGGCGATGCTACGACGCCGCAGTAAAAGGACAGGCCGTAATCAGCACGAAGAGCAACTGCAACAACAAAAAACTCAAGACCGAGGATCCTGCCCGAGGAGTCAACGCCATCGACCTCGACTGTCGCATCGGGCTGGACGAGACCGAAGAGGGGAGGTTCCCCAAGGAACGCTCTCTCGAACACCCGGTCCGACCAATCCCCGACGGGGAGTTCGAACTCATTCCTCTTGGGGACGATCCGGAAAGGACGGTGAAGATAGGTAAGGGACTACCCGAGGAAACAAGAGAAGAGCTAGTAGCATGCCTCAAAGAGAACTCCGACCTCTTCGCGTGGAATGCCGCAGAAATGCCCGGGCTGGACCCCGAGATCGCGTGTCATAAGCTAGCTTTAGACCGGGCAGCCAAGCCCATAGCACAGCGTAGACGCAAGCAATCGCCCGAAAAGGCAGAGGCTGCCGAGCGAGCTGTAAAAGACCTCTTAGAGGCAAATTTTATTTCTGAAGCCCAGTACACAACCTGGCTCTCTAATGTAGTCCTCGTTAAGAAAAATAATGGAAAATGGCGTATGTGTGTTGATTATACTGATCTTAATAGGGCTTGCCCGAAAGATGCTTTCCCCCTCCCTAATATAGACTTGCTCGTTGACAACTCTGCAGGTTTTAAACTCTTGTCCTTCATGGACGCATATAGTGGATACAACCAGATCCCTATGTCGCCCGCAGACAAGAAACACACAGCGTTCATGACCCCAACGGGCAATTACTATTACAACGTGATGCCGTTCGGGCTCAAGAACGCTGGCGCTACATACCAACGCATGATGAACAAAGTCTTCAAGGACGAAATAGGGGACATGCTCGAAGTGTACATGGACGACATGATCGTCAAATCACACGAGGAGATAACCCATGCTCGACACCTTGCGAAGGTATTCGAGCAGGCGAGACAGTGTAAAATGAGGTTCAACCCCGAAAAATGCACGTTCGGAGTCCGGGCAGGCAAGTTCCTCGGTTTCTATCTCACCGAAAGAGGGATCGAGGCCAACCCCGACAAATGCCGGGCATTCTCGGAGTTTCCGACCCCGAAAACCAAAAAATCGATCCAGTCACTCAATGGAGTGCTCGCCTCACTCTCCCGTTTCATCGCCAAGTCCGCCCAGCACGCATTGCCATTCTTCAGACTCCTTCGCAAAGAGGCTACCTTCGACTGGACCGATGAATGCGAGCAAGCGCTACTCCATCTAAAGAAGGTTCTGTCCCAACCCCCGGTCTTATCACGGCCATCAGAAAAGGAAACCCTATACTTATACCTATCCGTGGCAACCGAGGCCGTCAGCGCCGTTCTAATAAGAGAAACCGACGAAGGACAAAAGCCCATCTATTTTACGAGTAAAGCACTCCAAGGTCCCGAGCTCCGATATCAGCAAATCGAAAAGGTCACCCTGGCCCTCATCAACACAGCGAGGAGACTACGATATTACTTCCTCGCACACACGATAAAGGTGAGGACCGACCAGCCAATCAAACAGCTGCTCGGGCGCCCGGATATGGCCGGGAGGATGCTCAAGTGGTCACTAGAACTCTCCGAATTCGACATACAATACGAAAGTAGGAAAGCCTTGAAAGCTCAGGCACTGGCCGACTTCGTCGCGGAGATGACCCACTGCCCGACTCCAGCAGAAAGCGCCCACAAATGGACGATCTTCGTCGATGGCGCCTCTAGCACATCAGGCAGCGGGGCCGGGATCATCCTCGAAAATGAAGAAGGGATCCTGATAGAGGTATCATTAGCGCTAGCGTTCCCAACATCAAACAACCAAGCCGAATACGAAGCCTTCCTCGCAGGCCTGAGGTTAGCCGAGGACCTGGGAGCAAAAGAGGTAAAAATATCCACCGACTCCCAGCTCGTGGCCTCACAAGTGCGAGGAGAATACCAAACCAAGAATGACAACCTCCTCGAGTACTTGTCCCTCGTCAAAGAAAAACTTGATAGATTTGAAAAATGGGAAGTTCAACACATACCCCGCGAGCACAACACACGGGCAGACGTTCTCTCGAAACTAGCCAGCACGAGGAAAAAGGGTGGGAATAAATCAGTAATCCAAGAAATTCTCCCTCGGCCCAGCATCGACAAACTACCGCCTCCACTCGAGGTCAACGCTATTGGAGATGCCCACTGTTGGATGACACCCATCTACAATTACCTCACACGAGACGAACTCCCGGCTGACCCGAAAGAGGCGACCACTGTCAAACGACGCGCATGCTCGTACGTACTCCTCGAAGGCAAACTCTACCGGAGAGGATTCTCCATCCCACTACTCAAATGCGTCGAGGAAGAGAAAGTCCCCGACATACTTGGAGAGATACACCGGGGAATTAACGCTCAACACCTCGGCGGACGATCGCTCGCACGAAAAGCCCTTCGAGCAGGCTACTACTGGCCGACCATGCAAAACGATTCGAAAGAGCACGTCAAAAGATGTGACAAATGCCAACGACATGCCGACGTGCACCTCGCACCCCCGAACGACCTCAAATCACTGTCTTCCCCATGGCCCTTCGCGTGGTGGGGCATGGACATCCTCGGACCCTTCGTCACCGGATCATATCAGAATAAATACCTCATCGTCGGGGTGGATTACTTCACCAAATGGATCGAGGCGGAGGCACTGGCTAAAATAACCGCGCAGAACATTCTCCGGTTCTTCAAACGCAATATCCTCGCTCGGTTCGGTATACCCCAGGCACTTGTCACAGACAACGGGACACAATTCACGGACGGAGGATTCCAGGACTTCGTCGCCAGCCTGGGCACCACACAGCATTTCACGTCTGTCGAGCATCCGCAGACGAACGGGCAAGCAGAGGCGGCCAACAGGGTAATCTTACGTGGCCTCAAACGCAGACTCGGTGAGGCAAAGAGGGCATGGGTCGAGGAGCTACATAGCGTCCTATGGGCCTACCGCACGACACCACATTCTACCACCGGGGAAACCCCGTTCCGACTAACTTACGGCACCGAGGCAGTCATCCCGGTGGAGATACGGACGCCAACGAGGAGGACAGAGGAGCCCCTAGACGAGGAAATGAACGATGAAACCCTTAGAGCCGAGCTCGACCTAGTCGAGGAGATACGTTCCGAAGCAGCTCTCAGGGAAACAACCCTCAAACAAAAAATAGCACTACGCCATGACGCGAAAGTCATAAAAAGAGAGTTCCAGGTCGGCACCCTGGTCCTCAGAAGAAACCAGAAAACCCGAGAGAGGGCAAACTGGCAGCCAACTGGGAAGGCCCTTACCGCGTCCGCGACAAAACGAGCAACGGGGCCTATTACCTAGAAAACCTACAAGGAGAACGACTCGCTCGACCATGGAACGCAGAAAAACTTAGACAATATTACAGCTAAATACACCACGGGGAGACGTGGCAGGTACGACCACGCTCTTCGTCCCCAAAACCCCAGGGAGGAACCACGAGACCCGGGAACGATCCGGGGTCACATAACAAACACAACCCTCCCCGACGGTTGGGATCTTGACCAAGACTCAACGTCGAAGTACCAGGACTGGCAGGGCACCCAGCTCGCGATGGGAGGGCCCAAGCCTCGGGACCAGGGTTCGAACAACGGACCCGGGCTTCGATACCCACGGGCACAAAGCCCGACACTTCGTCGGTTCCCTAAACCGAGGAGATTAACAAAGTCGAGCAGAGTACGAATTCATACAAACAAGTATCAAACACAAACGAGCACAATGAATGATAACGAAAATATTCATACATTAGAAACGATAAGAGCGGCCGAAGCCAAGTACGCCCGAAGGCCATATTACAACGCCCGAAGGCCGAAATACATAAGGCACGCAGGCCATGATAACTAAAATCAAAGAAAAACAAATAAACTAAGACTCCGCTCGGAGCACCCCTTCATCCTCTTCTTCTTCTTCTCCCCCCAGCTCCTCCTCCGCTTCAAACGGGCAGATAATCTCACCATCCCGGACGCAGCAGTTATAGGCCGACCCTGCTGTCACCAACTCAGGGTTCAGAAGCCCGAGCTGCTCGACAGCATTGTCGAAACCCTCTTTGAAGCAGGCCACGAGATCTTGGTTGAGAGTCCGAATATGCCCTAGCAGCTCACCGCGCGAACCAAGGGCGCGTTCCTCCTCGGTCTCATCTGCCAGAGGACGGACCTTTCCCTCGAGAGACTCAACCTGAGCCCGTAGGCCAGCGTTGTCCTCGGTCAGCTTCTGATGGTCGACCACCTGCTCTTCCAAGCTCGCCTTAGCAGCCTTCAACTGGTCCCTCTCCTTTTCCACCTCCTCCAGCTTCTGCCTCAGCCCTTCCTGCAGCTGATGCTCTTCTTTGTAGTCCGACAGATCTTTAGATAGTCTTTCCTTCTCCGTCCGAACCTGCAAAAGGGCATCCTCCAGCGAGGCGGTGGAGATCGAAGTGTCGGTCATAACCATGGCCGTCTCCATCACCCGGATGACAGCAGCAATATCCCTGGCCAGATCTTTTCTCCGGGCAGCAGCGTCCTGGTCCAGAATAGCCTTGGCCTCAGGCGCAGGCACAACAATCGACTCCTCGGCCTTGAAGAACGACCGTTCCACATAGCAGGGAGGTAGAAGATAGCTGCCCGGTCCATTCGGACTTCCTGGAGACGACCTGGTGAGAGGCCCAGCCGGACGCTTCCGTTTATGGAGGGGAGAAGCCGCTGGCGACGGACTGCTATCAGGAATGTTGATCGGGTTAGATCGAGGAGGAGAGGAAGGAATCACGCTCGCCGCCTGCGAGGGACCGGCCCCGGCATCGCCAGCAGTCTCCGAGACACGGGCCACAGTTTTCTTCTTCTTCTTGGGCACCCGGTCAGGAGCGCCGACCTGATTCGCTAGCTTCAGCACCCGATCACGAGCATTGGGCATGGCACCTGCAAATAAATTACACACAAACATTAGCGACCGAAGTCATAAACAGAAATAAAAAGCTAAACAAAGTCTGCCTACTCAATAACGCCAGAGCTTCCTCCTCGGTATCACACTCGAGCAGAGCCTTCGTATTGATATAACGCGTCTCGGTGATTAGCTCCCCGGCCTCATCCAGGTAGGGCACGCCCTGTCGATTCGCCCAGAACCCCAAGCTGAAGCTCTGCACGTAATCGACCAGCTTCTTGTACGCGAGCCTATCCTCCTCGCCGAGCATCGCATACTTGACCCGGTAATGCGCCGTGGAGAGATCGAAATGATCACGCTGCCACCTCAGCGGTATCTTCGACATCAGCGTCTCCTCCCCGTTGGGTTTCCGTTGATAGTAGTATAGAGAGTGAAGGGCAGCCCGGGTAATCGGCATCACCACGTACCACCGGTTTTGAAATGGCGAACAGAATCCTCGTACGTCTTGAACAGACGCACGGGCTGCTTGAAAGAAACCCAACTGTGGCGACCACGGGAACCGGACCTCTGGAGATGGAAAACGTGGAAGAAGAGAGCCCGGGTGCAACCAATGCCGAGGAACTGGCAAACTAACTCGAATGCCCGCATAAATGCGAGAGCATTAGGATGTAGTTGGGACGGCGCCAGCCGGAGCCACTTGAAGACCGACATCTGGAAGGAGTTGAAGGGCAGTCTAATCCCCGCCTCACGGAAAGCAAATTCATACATGGTGAACTGCTTCCCCGGGAAATGATGACAAATGCGGTCTTCTTCCTTGGGGGCGCAGCAATACCAGTTTGGTGGATCCTCCCGGCTTATGGTCTCGACCATAGCGTAAGCAATGATGGCCTCGTCACAGAAGTCTGATTCCTCCCCCAAGGGCTCGTCCGCAACCCATGAGAAGTCGACCTGCCCAGAAGAGGAGGCGTGTTCGATACCATCTCAGACACTCCCATCCCCGACAGGGAGACGAGCGATTGTCGCGTCTTCGGTGGAGGACCCAGAATCTTCCTTCCTCGGTCGTAAGCGCCCGGTAGCACCTGAAACGCAGACAGAAAGAGTGAATTCGACGTCATATCAAATCCACCCTTCCACCGCAGGTCAAGTGAAAGGGCGTAGCGGCGACGGACACTAACCGTGCTCAACTCGGTGGCGCGCGCATTCTATGGAGACCGGGCATAAACTTCATACAGCCTATGCAAGTATTGCCCGGCATATGAAGTTTATGCCCGGTACAGTATGATCCCAACCCTATTTTCTACCATCTAATATACACCTACAGTCCACTACACTGTTCCTAAGTTAAACCTAACCACATTTCTACAAAAATAGCATGCGTTTGACAGAAAACAACAAGGAAAAACAGTGGGTCACAGTGGAAAATCATACCTGTCATAGTTAAGTTGAAAGGGGTACGGTGGTGCCCGAGCAGAAGACGGTGGTTCAGATAGGAGGACGGGCGGAGACGGCGGTCCAGACGGTTGAGCGAGCAAACGAGAGAGAATGTGGAGAACTCCGGTGAACGTGTGAGCGAAAAAAAGTGGAAATGAAGTTACTCAACCCCTTTTTATAGGGCTTGGCACGTAGGCCAACACGCTAGGTCATCATTGCCTAGCCTGCCTACGCCGTCTTTGCGCACGAAACGAAGCGACGCCACTAATTCTGAGACACGTCTATCAAAGATAAGAAACTGAAACGACCCGAGCACCTATCCGTCTCCTCGACTCACCAAGACGCCACCTCCCCGCGTCATACCCACGTTTACTACAAGGAAGGTGCAGACCAACCGATCACCCCCATCCCCGACATTCCCGGAGAAAATGTCAGTCATGAACAGGTCTGTTACAACCTCACCTGTCTAACGATCAAGCTTCCCCATCGTCTCGGGGAACCCTTAGTTGAAACATAAGTCATCTCTCTGGCTCAGAGACTCGACTTGGGGGGCTCCTGTTCTGGACTGGGCCATGACACTAGGCACGGCACGGCCCAATGCTCGCCAAGCCCACGTCCAAACGACCGTGTCCAAACGACCACGAGGACACGTCAGGTGAACGACCGTCCGCCCGAAGAACGTCTCCCCGGCCCCTTAAATACGTGTCGGACAACGAGCGGGTCCTCCTCATATGATCTCCATCCACTCATCGTCAACCCACGTCGCGGACACCTAAGTTGTGTCGGGCAGAGCCATAACGGCATCTCACTCACCACGTCACCCAACTCCCCTATATTGTCTCCTTAGGGATAGGGGCAGTTGGACCAGGGGGCAGACCTTGGTCTAGGTCTTAACGCTTCTTACGCGTCCCCTGGCAGCTCCTCCTTGGGCCTAGCTAATCCAGCCCATTAGGAGCCTTGGCCCAGCGCTGGGGGCTCAATATAAATACCCCTTTCATGGCAAAGGGGCAGGTATGCTAACTCACACTCTGATAACCTCATTCTGTACCTTTTCTGACTTAAGCATTGGAGCACCTTGCAGGTACACCCCCCTCTCATTTCATTCTCCGGCCCATTCACCAAGACCTTGGAAGGCCCTCCTGATCAGGTAAGATCATTTACTAAGTTCTCTCTTTTGTCTTAAACTGAATAATTGACCATTGTTGTTATGATTTGAATTTAAAGTATATTTAAAAATAAAAATTGAGTAATTGTTGGTGTGGGACCCTTGTTTTATATTCTACCAATTCTGCAATGTTTTTATAAGAAAAAGAAAAATTTATTTTTGTAGTTTAAGGTGTTGCATATTTGGTATCAGAGCAGGTCGGTCCATCTGATTTAGGTGTTAAGAATTTATTATAACCTTGTGTGCAATATGCATGTTAACATTGTCAGTACTATTTTCTCTTAAGTGTTATTTGCTTTACTTTACAACAGTTTTTTAGGTCTGGTTGTGTAGGAAGAATTGGTTGCAAGAATTAGATAATCTTTCATTGTTGATCCCCTCGAGAATATATCTCATGTTTTGGCTCAAACTAATCAAGTTTTTATAAGCTAACTAGATTAGAGGAGTTGATAAGTTTCGTGAATCAGGAAAATTCTAAAGGAATGACTTGCACTGGTGGGAAACATACTCGCCAAGGATTAAAGGTCGCTAGTACTGCTACTACTTGGGATAATTTTAAGAAGGAGTTTTTAGACAAGTACTTTCCAACAGATGTTCATAACCGTAAATAGATTGAAGCTTTAGAGTTGATGCAGGGTAACATGTATGTGGCTGACCATGCAGCCAAGGTTGAAGCGCTGTCAAGGTTCCGTCCTCACTATAATGGTGTAGATGTTGAAGGTTCCAAACATGTGCAAATTGAAAGTGGCTTGCCCTCCAAAATTAAGCAGTTAGTGGGTATCAAGAGATTCTCTATTTCTCGATGTTGGTCAACAAGTGCAAGATTTTTGAAAAAGTCAATAGAGCAAGATCTAATCACTATAAGAGTGTGAGTTCTCAGAGAGATCAGATAATTTTTAGTAAGAATCGCGGTAAGGCTAGATGAATCTAAGTGGACAACAAAGTAGTTGCAGTAATCAGAGGTCCACGACTAGAAGTGGAAGAAGAAATAATGCTGAGAATGGGAACAACAGTAGCTAGAGCGCTGGGAATAATGGGGGACGTACTTCGACTCCTGTATTATGTGGAAAACATGGTACAATTTTGCAGTAGATTTAAATTGTTTACCTTGGGTCAACCAGATGTTATTTGGGGAAATAACTGGTTATCAAAAAACCATGTT
The DNA here is from genome assembly GCF_024323335.1 of Lathyrus oleraceus. Taxonomy (NCBI): domain Eukaryota; kingdom Viridiplantae; phylum Streptophyta; class Magnoliopsida; order Fabales; family Fabaceae; genus Lathyrus; species Lathyrus oleraceus. The sequence goes on from NC_066585.1 coordinate 510,107,938, forward strand.
CTCATCAACTGTATGGATAATAATGTTTTGTGTATAGAGCCAGTGGAGTTTAAGGATTCGAGATTTATCACCGCCAACAAAGTGGAAGTATACTTGAAAGATGTTGATCCAGTGTACATGTTGTTAGTTTCCTTGAAAGTATATAGTAAAGCTTCAGTTGAGGATCTACTGGTAGTGTCTTATTTTTCCAGAAGTATTTCTAAAGGACGTCTATAACTTCCCACCTGAGCATGAAGTTGACATTTATATAGAATTAGCACCTGATACTATATCTATATTAATGGAACCATATGGGATGTCTACAGTGGAGTTGAGTAAGCTCAAGGAGCACCTGAAGAAACTTGTGGAAAAGCAGTTTGTAAAGCATAGTATATCGTCGTGTGGTGCACCTGTTTCATTAGTTAAGAATAATTATGGGACCATGAGATTGTATGTGGATTACCAAGTTGAACAAGGTTATTGTTAAGAATTGGTATCCTCTTTCGAGAGTCGATGATCTTATGGAACAATTGGTGGAAGCTTGTGTGTTCACTAAGATTGATTTGAGGTTAGGTTACCATCAGATTTAGGTAAAGTTTGAAGATATCCCTAAGATACTATTCAGGACTCGTTATGGTCATTACGAGTAGTCGCTTATGTCGTTTGGTGTGAAAAATTCACTAGAAGTGTTCATAGAATTTACGAACAGGATTTTTAAATTTTTAATTAGACCAGTTTTTTGTAGTGTTCATAAATGATATCCTAGTATATTCCAAGTCAGAATGAAGAGCATCTAAAGCATCTGATAGTCGTGTTGTAGACCTTAAAGGACATGAAGTTTTATGTTAAGTTGTCCAAGTGTGAATTCTGGTTGAGAGAGGCAAGTTTCCTTGGTCATGTAAATATCTAGTTGTGGAATAGTAGTGGATCCATCTATGGTAAACGCAATGTTATAATGGGAGACGCCTAAGTCGGTGACCGAGATCATGTGCTTTTTGGGGTTGACTGGTTATTATAGGAGGTTCATATAAGGTTTCTTGAAGTTGGCTTGCCTTTGACTTAGTTGACCCATAAGGATCAGGCTTATGTGTGGGATTTTTAGTATGAAGAAAGTTTTCAAGAGCTCAAGAAGAGATTGACATCAGCGTCGGTCTTGGTTCTACCAAATCCAAGTGAATATTTTATGGTATATTGTGATACATATAAATTAGGGTTAGATGGTGTGCATAAGGGTCAAGTTGTGGCTTATGCTTCTAGATAACTCATAACTCGTGAAGGGAACTATCCAACCCATGAATGAGAGCTAATGGCAATAGTTTTTGGTGCTTATGCTTTGGAGGCATCGTCTTTATGGGTCAATATTTGAGTTTTTCATTGATCATAAACGTCTTAAGTAGATGTTTGATCATAAGGAATTAAATATGAGGCAGAGAAGATGGTTGGAATTTTTGAAGGATTATGACTTCAAGTTGAATTATCACCCGAGTAAAGTTAATGTAGTAGCAGATGCATTAAGTAGAAAGTTATTGCATATGTCGGCATTAATGGTCAAGGAGATGGATTTATGACCTACCATTGAAAGTCTATGACAACAAGCTCAAGCTTTTTATCAACTATGGCACTGATATTACAACCATTGACATCCCAGATATTCCACTTCACAGTTTCGATTTCAATCCATTTTGAGATTTCTTAAATGGTGCTTTTGATGTTGATCGCTTATATGGTTATTCCAGCTTTAAAACGCTATCCACAATGTTATCTTATTTAACAACATTTCACATTTCATTTTATTATTATGTAGATGCCATTGGTGTTGTCCAACAAATTCAAAGGACCTAAGTAGTAGGAGCTAGAAAAAAAAACATTGCGCTAACGTTATGTTGTCCGACGAATGGTTTATTACAACACATTTTCCCTACTACATTATATAATACATTTACACTCTAAAATGAAAACAGTTGATTTTCTTACAATTTGTAATTTTTTCAGTGGGACTGAACCTGATGTTACACTTTGGGAGACATTCGCCAACCAGTTTATGGCTTTCACATCTGACAATTGACCAATGGTTGTCATACTAACTCATGCTTGGTGTCATCAAAGTTCATGTAAATTTCTCCCTTTTACATGTAGCCTACATTAGGACATTTTGATTTTACTACTTGTTGAACATGGATTTAATTCATGCTTGCAGTCACTGGAAAGCTCAACCTATCAAATGCTTGGAATGAACCCAAATTATTTATCAACTATGACCATCCTCAACTCATTGATTTCAAGTCAAAGTAAATTTATTAGATACCTTTCTTTTATGTCAGTTCAACTTGCTCATTTTGTCGGTTCTATCATAGTAAACTTATATTTTGCTATCATTTTTTCCTACTCGGGTTTGAAGAGGGAATGCCATCTCCAGTCGTTTCGCAAGTACTATCACTCAATTCTGGTTCACATGGGCAATTTTAAGACAAATCTTTCTCCTTTATTAAGGATGTTAAAACTAATGGGGAGATGATTTGTCTTAAGGATGTTAGTTTATTTTGTTACTGAATATTTATGTTTCCTTTTACAATGTCACAATTGTTTGATGTGTCATTAATGTTTTACGTAGGAAACTTTCTACAATACCTACGGTACTAAAAAAGGTTCAATCAAAATCGTTTGTCCTGCTATTATGAGATTTGTCCAACATGTAACAACACTAACAATCATCTGGGAACCCCTTTGAATGCAACTGCTCTGACACGAAATCTCTGCTAATAACCAAGTAAAAATTTCATGCTCATCTAAATTTAATTCATATGATACATTCATTTCGGTACTTTGACATCCAACGCAATCATGGCTTTAATATCTATTATTTTGTCTTAGGTTTAAAATTGTGATCGAGGTGGAGCATGAAAACAAGGTTGAAAATTTTGTATTTTGGGATAAGGAGTGTATACCATTTGTTGGTATGTCTGCTCATGATTTACGAGCATGTTCTTATTCAAATTTTAACACTTCTAGCTATTCATAAAACAATAATGAGCCATATCATTGATAACATTACTATGTTTCATGCTTCTGAATTTTTCTTTAATCTTCACGTATGTCTTAAATTTTACTCAATCCTGGTTTCTATGACCTTATACAACCTATTTATAAAATACAGTTTCTCTGACATTCGATATACACGGTAAATTAGTCAATTCTCCTTTATCAAGTACATATTTAGTAAGATGTGAGTGATTATGTCACATTCCCAAATACATAAGTTAATTTATGTAAAAAATAATCTTGATATAACAATCAAATACATAAGTTAATTTATTACATATTATACAACTCAGTAAAATGTGAGTGATTATGTCACATTTCCATCTATAACATATTTGTTTTCTAGACATAATTTCTTACCGCTTCCAAAGAATACACCTTATCTACCTCAATTTTGTTTAAGTCCTATGTATGACTGCTTTCCCTCCTTATCTAGGTTAATTGAATCAGAATTTTAGTTTGTTTCAACTAGAAATCCACTATTACAAATGATGTTTAGTTTTATGCTGTCAATTTATGTTGAATCAACATTTTAAATGTTATATGCAACATCTTTAATTATGCAGTTCGATCTCATGTTTTCCAATCTACTTCAGTTATAGGAAAAATATTATATAGACTTCTTGCCGTTATAAATTTTCCTGTATCGAAATACTAAGTTTTGTATTTTTGGTTCAGATTTATATATGTCAACTTCTATATCTACAAAGTACCTTTGTTCCATAATCACTTATTATTTGTTTTGTATTTATCTGATTATCATATTATAACTTGCAGGTACTTTATCAATATTATCAATATTTTCTAGTTCTTGTGATGTGACTTTTGCTGCACATTTTCTTTTTAAAAAAAGAAAGATACAATCACACTTTATCACAACTAGGGTTGGACAACGGGTAGGGTTGGACGGTTTCGGGCTCAAAAGCCTCACCCATCCCAACCTGCAGTTAAGTCATATAAGTCCATTTTCGCCCATTTTTATAATCGGTTTGGACGGGTTGGGTTAGGACGGGTTGTAGGTTGTAGTGGGGTTTTCGTTACTTTTAAGTTTATTGACTAAACCAAAAGTGAACATACAATTCGAGTCGTCACTGCACTTTTATTTGTCCAAAGGAAAGGCTAAAAAGCGAACAAAAGTCAAGTAAGAAGTTTTATCAAATCAAAAACTAATAAAAATGTCATAGATCTAGGTAAGGGAGTTGGTTATGAAATGGGAAGGTTTTACGCACCCAAAACATCCTTAGTACTCTAAGGGAACCCTTTTTGCAAATATGTGTTGTAGGTTGGTATTTGTGAAAATATGTGCAAAAGATTGGGGGGATGAGAAGAGAATAGATTATATGTACAAATTTTGTTGTTTGAATGGATGAACCCATTGCCTACGTACCATCACAAAGGAGGATCAAAACCTCGTAGTTCGGGGTAAAAATCACAAAGATTGATGAATTGATTTGATCAAAAACCTTAAGGTCTTTTGTTATCAAAGGGAGAAAACTCAACCTAAACTAACAATCCACCATGTGAGGAGAGCTTCAACATACTAGTGAGGGGTTAACCCTATAATAAGTATGGAAGACTTATAATCCAATCACTAAGGATGAGGTGAGATTTACATCAACCACTATGATAACTCAAACCTATGACTAATGTTTTTGAAAAGTTTTAACAAAGGTGGCCATTGGAACCACAAAACCACTTGAAGTGAGTTATATTTACAAGTTAGGTTTATTTACAAAATGAAGTCAAAGTTGGATTAACCCTTTGAGTTCCTTTTCTTGGAATCATAGAGAAAAGATAATAGAGAAAAGATAAACCCTTTAAGTTCCTTTTCTTGGAATCATAGAGATGATTCAAGATGCTCCTTTCCTTTGGACTTAACACACAATCAAGCAATCAAACAATTTGGATTCAAGCTCCTAGGATCTTCATTTGGCATTGTCTCTCTTAACTTGGCCACTCATGACAATGGTCCTCTTTATTTTCTCAAGATGGAATCCCTATCACACAAGAGCAGACATCAAAAAGTTCACAACACAATAAGGGGAATGGACAAAGAATAGGTTTAGATGAGAAGTCCTCTAAAGTCAACTTTGAAATTTAGCATTCTAAAGGCATGAGGCCTAGTTGCTCTTGAACTCCTTTAAGCATAGGTATATCCTAATTCTAAGTCCTTTCTCCTTTTGCATTAGGTTCACACAAAACAAAGACAAAACAAACACAAGACAACAATATATTTATATACAATAATGAGCTCAAATGAGCAAAAGGAAAATGATATAAACATAAAATATGTGCTCAAGTGAGCAAAATGAAAAGCAATATGAATAAATGAGCAAGAAATAAATGGCATTAAAGTAAAGGGCAAGAAATTAAATGCTTAAATTAAAGTTAGTGATTAGTGAAGTTATGTTAGTTTGTCATAAGACAATGTAGCGCTATGTTAAGCAATCGTAAGTGGACTAATGTAGTAGTCACACCTATCTGAGGTCGGTCAATAAAACTATAGGCAAATAAACACAAGTTAGAGATCATGACTAGTAAGCCAAGCTCCACAAACTTGTCATGCCAAAACAGAAGGGGAAGGGCCTTGTATGGACTTTAGGTTTTTTTGCTTGACCAAAAAGCAACCTATCTTGGACACAAAACAACTCACTTGATCTTGGATCAAGTTGAGTTTGGTTTGGATCAAAGAAGGTTAAATCTCTCATTTATCAAGACCAACCATAAGACATTAACTCATTGGCCAAAATAAAAAGAAAGGGATGAAGATGAAATGAATGGAAAGAGAATTCAAGTATCAAATTCAATTGATCAAATGTGAACCAAGTCATCACCAATCAATGCCAAACATAAGAGAAATGAAGATCACAAGTCAACAAGTCAAACATGTATTTTTTGGTATTTTTTAAATTAAAAATAAATGCAAAATAAAATAATCAAAATATGGTCAAACCTCAAATTTAATTCAAATCAACTTCAACAAGTCCAATTAAATTCTCATAGGTCTAACATGGTCAAACAAACTTTGACAAATTTTCTCAATAATTTTTGAAATCAGAAACTATTTTAAAACAATTAAAAAACAATAAAAAATAGCACAATATGAATTAAAATCTCAAATAAATCTCAAATCAAATAAGAAATTGATGAGACTATTTTTCATTGACTTATCATGATACATAGGTGTTAGGAAAATATTTTTGGATTTTTCAAATATCAGAAAGTAATTAAAAATGAATTAAAACTATTAAAAATCAAATAATTCACAAAAAATATTAAATGAAGTCACAAAAATAATTAAAAATCAAAATATGAAACTAGATTTTTCAAGAAAATTTTTGGCATTGGTCTCATATTTTTGTGACTTCAAATAAAATATTTATGAATTTTTGAAAATAAAAGAAATTAACTGAAATTAAAAGAAAATTAGAAAAACAGAAAAATCCAGCGCCATCAGATCATTTCATTAATTGACGTGGCATGGATCACATGACTCAGAGGCGCGGATGCATGGTGATCTAAGTCAAGCGCGCAGCACATGGCATTAAAACAAGTAATCACAATGGATGGCCACGATTATAACGTTTAGACACGATCCAAGGGCTGATACTCAAACACGTGGGGATGGTGGTGGAAACCACCATCTTCTCCGGTGATCTAACCATTTCCGGCCACCACGCGTAGGAAAATAAATTGTAATCAAAATGAAATGTAAGGACATCAAAATGAAGCTTAGGTGATGTACATCACCACTGTAACCATGGATCATCCTCACTCTCCCTATTTAGAGAGAAATGTGAGATGGAAGATCATGGTGTGTCAACTGAAATGGCACGATTTGAACAATTGAGACCACCACTGGCCTGCCTCTAGTATGAGGACTTCAGAAAACCACACAAACCAAAGAAAATCACATTGTATTGCAAGATCTAGATCAAAAAAGTTTGAGGTTCTACCTCTGAAATGAAGCTTCAAATGCCACGAATTCTTCAAGATCTTGATCTACTTTTGCTCTAGAAGTGTGATGGAGATGATAGGTTAAGGAATTGAGCTTTGAAAATCAACTAATGATGTTGAATTTCAAGCTTGAAAGAGAAAGAGAAAACTGAAAATTCCTTTAGTGAGGGTTGGGATTTCAATTCAGCAACAATTCAGATCTCCACTTGGTTGTGAAATGAAGGAGATTGAGCTCCTATTTATAGCTGAAGAGGGTTGTTAGGCATGGTTCCCTCGTGTGCATGGGATTTGAATTCTCCTTGCATGGGACTGTACAAGCGCATGTAAGGCCCAATGATGGATGATACACCATGCTGAGATCAACTGGAAATGAATTGGACGTGCATAATGATCTTCACAAGCTTGCACATCAAGTTATATCATGAAATGCCAAAATGGACATAAAGAATGAACTCCTCGAAACTCACACATGGAAAGTCCAAAAAAGTAATGTGAGTAATGGTTGGAAAGCCCTTGAAATAAGGAAAAAAAGTCATTTTGGGCAAAAATTCATTTGACATTCGGAAATTAGTGAAAACTGGCTGGGAAAGTTTAGGTACAAAACATGTCTAAGTCACCTTTGAAAATTTTTACTAAAAGCAAGCCTCTTTAAGGCCTTCTGTTTCAATTATGAAAGCTTCAAGTGGAAAAACCTCCAACATCAAAGTTGTATATCTTTTCAAGATTATCAATTTAGACTTAAAGTTTGCATCATTTAGATTTTTCATAAGAAAGTTATGGGCACTTGAAGTTGGGCATTTTTCAAATTCAATGACTTAGGTCCAAAATGACCTATAATGTTTTGTATTATCACATGTGTTTATTTTAGGATTATGAAAATTTGTCCAAAATAACATTTGAATTAGACATATTAATTTTTTCCAATTCATTTGGTATCACCTCAAAATCATAAAAATTAAGGAAGTTGACCCAAAATTAGGGTTTTAGTTAAAATGACCTATAATGTTTTGAAATGAATGACGACCTTACAAGTTTCAAATGAATTTTTGATGAACATGAACATTGTTCATAGGGTTTTTAAGAACATTTTTTCTCTTGGGGTCATCTTCATTTGACAAACACATCACAAGTTGTATCTCAGTGGACCTCAGCTTAGTCAGATGACTTAACTGGTCAACTTTTCAAGGCCAAACTTCCAATCTTGATGAATAAATTATTGAGGGGCCTCACATAGGCTCATATATGCATAAAATAATTAATGAAAGAACTTCCCTTGATTGAATTTGATCAAAGGTTGAGATTGCTTCATTGGCAAGGCACAGTCAAAGCACAACTGAATTAGGGTTTCCTTGGGAAACAATCCTCAAGCCCTTTGGGTTATCTTGATCAAATTGGAAAATTGAGATACTTGGGAGGCATATATGATGATTAAGAACTTTGTGGACCATTTTCATGCTTATTCTCATCTTCATCTAGCCATTTCTTTGAGCTTAGGAGCCTCCTAGGAGCATGGGAGCACATGATCACTTGAGCTTCAAAACAAAAAGAGTTAGTGACATATTTTTGTGCTTTTTGGTTAGTAAAAAAGTAAGAAAAGCAATAATATACAATACAAGCATTCTTGGTGGTCTCAAACCACTCACACAAGTTCCACCCTAGGGTTAAGGAGCTAAACATGCTATGATCCTTGAGACAACGCACTAAGCAATGATATGATGCCATGAGGGATCTTAGGGTCAAAATTAGGGTCTTACAAATGCCCCTATTTAAGGTCATTCTAGCCGGAGATATGAAGGTTAAAATCTTTGTCTCGACGAGGTAGAATGGGCTTAAATAATAACAAAGAGATGAATTTTTGTCCCTAAGAGACCTCATGATGCAAATGTATGCATGCAAAATAAAATCTTCATGGTGAATAATTGCCACGAAGGAAAAGAAATCAGAAGAAACTGAAGATCCATAGGAGTAACACACTCACTAGGGAGACTGAGACTCTGGGGGGGAAATAAGGTAAAAATGTGTAAGCAGGTCACGACTTGAAAACTTGCTGGGAGACACAAAGGGATTCCACGAAAATAAAATCGGTGGAAAGACTCGAGCTGACGCAAGGATGCATGTATTGGGGAATATGCCAATACAGCAAAGTTATCCATAAAGGACACATCGAATAAAAATTCGGACTCAGACGGGGAAGTCCACAAAAGACTCAGCTGAGGAAGAAACAACGAGATATTACCGGCTACTGGGTAATAAACTCAAAAGGAGACGTGTTATCAAAACACCAGTTACTGGGTGAGATAACAATGTGCTCAGGGAGAAAGAATATCTAAGACCGGTATAAGGGTGAAAGATATCAATCATCCAAAACATCTAAGGAGAACCCAAAAGGCACATATCAACTCAAGAAAATCTGACTCCACAGGGGACAAAAAGTCATAATAGGGAGTTGAAGGAAGGAACACCAGGGATACCGGTTACTGGACATATAATAGGTGACCAACCAGGCGTGAATTGGGAACATATCCAAGACACTCATCATCTGAAAGGAGGGTTGAAAAGGCAAACTCGACTTACACGATGGACATTCGACTCCACAAGGAAATACGAATCTTACTCAACTAGGGAAGAAGAAGACTTCGACTGAAGAGTGCATGAGATATATTATTTATTACCATCATAACGTAGATAACATATTCGTATGAAAGATTATCCACAACCCGTTACTGGGTTAATAAAAGATAAATCGACCGAAAAGAAAGGACATCGGGATACCAATTACTGGGTATAAAATGATGACCGATCAGAAGGAGAAACAATCATTACCAAACAAGGGTAAATGAAAGATGACTCGCTAGGGATAAATTTCCTGACAAAAGCAATTATCCAAGAGATATATCACAGGCTACTGGGTGATATACTCAAAAACGAAGGAATATCAATACCGAATATTGGGTAGAGACAACCAACAAAGAGGGGATTACATCTACCGGTTACTGGGTAGAAAATCACAAAAATAGGACTTACAACTACCGGTTACTGGGTAGAAGGCCACAAGATCCACTGGGGAAAAGGATGAACAATTACCGGTTACTGAGCAATTGAATAACTAAACCACAGGGAACTGCAGGGGATAACAAGAAAGGAGTCAGTCTAGGAATAAACTAGAAAGACACAGTTAAACAAGACTCAACCCAATGAGGATATAACTCAGGGGGAGTAATTCTTTCCCAATACGCAACTGGGGATGAAACTGAAACAATAACCATCCACGAGGACTTAACTCAGTGGGGAATAAAAAAGGGAAGATAGACACTTTCTGCCTATGAGGCTGACTCTAAATGGAGAGATCAGACACAAACATCTGCTTGGGGAAGAACATTTCACCAATAGCAGGAGATAATAAGCAAGGATATATGGCAAAGGATGCAACATGAATATCTGAATGCTATAATTATGAATGTATATGTATGGTTTGTGTATGATTAATCCTGACAGACAGACATATCTAACACAAACAGGTCCAAGAATCAAGAATAGACACCCGGCACAACATCTCAAACAGAAAGGCAAGGCCCACGGGAGAAATCAACCCTAGTGAGGATGCATCAAATACGGGAAGACACCGATCACCACTGGGGATAGGCAAGGTTACAAATTCCAACTGCCACTACTTCTCATCCATTCTCAGGAACAGGTGCTTGAACATCAACAAGATATGTCGTAGAAGAAACTCTACTGGGGAATTTATCAAGGGAAGATATAAAATTTCGTGGGGGCTCAACACCGAACAGATACCCATCAATCAAAATATTCCCTTCTGACTGCTGGAGAGACGTCTCTGCTAAGGGGAGAAAGAACCATTTGCTCCGCTGGGGAAGGAAGCAACACATTTTCCTCAGCATCTCTCAATTAGAAGAAATCTTCAAACACAGAGGGGATACAAATTATCAAACTCGAGTCAGGCAAACCTGTCGGGGATAAACTGTAGGCAACATTCAAAGGAAACATGCCTTGGCTGAGGGAAACGGAAATGAATCCTATGTCAACACATGACATACTGGGGATGAAAAGAGGGACAGACCCTCCACCAACTTCTCTAAACCACTTCCTGTTGAGGAGATAACATGAACGCTGATGAAGAGGATATAAACATGCCAGAACGCAAACCAATGTCTTACCTTTTGGAGATCGTACTATCCTTGGGAGAGCACCGAGGACGTTTCGACTATCCTTTCAGTCATTGTGAATGTTCATTTTGTTTAAAACAGTTTATAAAACTTATTTGTTTAAAAACAATGATATTTATCAACTAAGACATGCAAACATTTGTTTAATAGAAACAAGTAAGAGTGCCAAGAATTGGATAAAGGCTCAAATTTATTTAATAGAATGGTAGTCCGCAAATGGCGAGACTCCATGGATCTTTACAAATTTGAAACTGGTGATATTCATGGAAAAGGGGCTACATTGAACATAATGATTGTTTCTCCACCAACTCTGAATTCGCTGTATTTGACGCTTCAGTTGACGATGATTGAGCGAGAATCTCTAACGAATGACAGTTGTAGGGCAAAGTCTTGTCAGGATGCAGTTACTTGTCAAATCCCTAATTATTGCCTAGATTTCCCCAGGATGAGGTACTCAATCTAGCGGGATGCATATATTCATTTTTTTATGTCTCTAATTTTTGCCTGGACCGTCCTTTCGGGTTTTCAATCCACCGAGACGCTCATTTTTGCCTAAGTCGCCCTTTCGGGTTTTCAACTTAGCGAGCTATTCTGTTTTTATTTTTAGGCGAAGTATTTCTTGACTGCATCTAAATTCACAGGACGAGTGAAATCCTCCTCATCCATAGTTGTAAGCAACAAAGCACCGCCTGAAAAGGCTCTCTTAACAACGTATGGACCTTCATAGTTTGGAGTCCACTTGCCCCTGGAATCGGGCGCGAAAGATAAGACTTTCTTGAGCACAAGGTCACCTTCTCGAAACACACGAGGCTTGACCTTCTTGTCAAAGGCTTTCTTCATCCTCTGTTGATATAACTGACCATGGCACATGGCCGTTAATCTCTTCTCTTCAATCAAATTCAGTTTGTCATAACGACTCTGAACCCATTCAGCCTCAATCAACTTGGCTTCCATCAAGACTCTTATTGACGTGATCTCAACCTCTACGGGGAGCACAGCCTCCATGCCATATACAAGAGAGAAAGGGGTTGCCCATATTAAAGTGCGGACGGATGTACGATAGCCATGCAAAGCAAATGGTAGCATCTCATGCCAATCTTTGTATGTAACAACCAAATTCTAGATAATCTTCTTGATGTTCTTGTTAGCGGCTTCAACAGCCCCATTCATCTTGGGTCTATAAGGAGAAGAATTATGATGTGCAATCTTGAACTCACTACATAGCTTTTTCATCATCTTATTGTTTAAGTTAGATCCATTATCGGTAATGATCTTATTTGGAACACCATATCGGTATACGAGTTAGTTCTTGATAAACTTTACGACCACCTTCCTGGTCACATTTGCATACGATGCCGCTTCAACCCACTTGGTGAAGTAATCAATAGCTACGAGAATAAAACGATGACCGTTAGACGCCTTTGGCTCAATCATGCCAATCATGTCAATTTCCCACATGGAGAAAGGCCATGGTGAGGAAATAACATTCAGAAGTGTCGGGGGAATATGAATCTTATCCGCATAGATCTGACACTTATGGCATTTCTTCACATATTTGCAGCAGTCAAACTCCATTGTCAGCCAATAGTAGCATGCTCTCAACATCTTCTTTGCCATGGCATGTCCATTGGAATGAGTACCAAATGAACCCTCATGGACTTCAGTCATTAACAGGTTTGCTTCGTGTCTATCCACGCATCTGAGCAGAACCATGTCAAAATTCCTCATGTAAAGCACATCTCCATTAAGGTAAAAACTGCTAGATAATCTCCTCAAAGTCTTCTTATCTTTAACAGATGCCTCAGGCGGGTAAGTCTGACTCTGAAGAAAACACTTGATATCATAATACCAAGGCTTATCATTTTTCACTTCCTCAACTGCAAACACATGAGCCGGTCTGTCCAAGCGCATCACAGTAATATTGGGGACTTCATTCCAATGCTTCACTACAATCATTGAAGCACGTGTAGCAAGAGCATCCGCCATCCGATTCTCATCTCGAGGAATATGATGGAAGTCGACCTTAGTAAAGAAAGTTGAAATCCTCCTCGCATAATCTCTATATGGGATGAGGCCAGGCTGATTCGTTTCCCATTCACCCTTAATCTGATTAACAACAAGAGCCGAATCACCATAAACATCAAGATGTTTGATCCTAAGATCAATACACTCTTCCAAACCCATAATACAGGCCTCATACTCCGCCATGTTATTCGTGCATTTGAAGGTTAGCCTTGCTGAAAAAGGAAAATGTGTGCCTTGAGGAGTAATAATCACTACCCCAATACCATTTCCATACTGATTAACAGCACCATCGAACACCATACCCCATCGGGAACCAGGCTCTGGCCCTTCATCGAGCGTAGGCTCATCGCAATCTTTCATCTTCAAATACAGAATCTCCTCATCAGGGAAGTCATATCGCACAAACTGATAATCTTCAATTGGTTGATATGCTAAATGGTCAGCCAAGATACTACCTTTAATAGATTTTTGAGCTTGATACTCAATATCATACTCAGATAACAACATCTGCCAACGAGCAATCCTCCCAGTTAAAGCAGACTTTTCAAAGATATACTTGATTGGATCCATTTTGGATATCAACCAAGTCGTATGATTCAACATATACTGGCGTAAACGCTTAGCAGCCCAAGCCAAAGCACAACATGTCTTCTCAAGCATTGAGTACAGAGACTCACAGTCAGTAAACTTCTTACTCAAGTAGTATATTGCATACTCTTTCTTCCCTGATTCATTTTGCTGAACCAATACACATCCCATGGAATCATCAAGCACAATTAAGTACATAATCAAAGGTCTCCCTTCAACAGGCGGAGACAGAATCAGAGGCTCAGACAAATACTCTTTGATACCATCAAAAGCTTTCTGATAATCCTCGATCCAAGCATGACGCTGATCTTTCCGAAGGAGCTTGAATATAGGCGCACATGTGGCAGTCATGTGGGATATAAATCTCGAAATGTAATTCAAGCGGCCAAGAAAACCTCGGACTTGCTTCTCAGTTTTGGGCGCAGGCATCTCTTGTATTGCTTTGACCTTGGCAGGATTAACTTCAATACCTCTTTCACGGACAATAAAGCCCAATAACTTGCTGGAACGGACTCCAAATGTACACTTGTTCGGATTCAGGCAGAGTTTGTACTTCCTTAAACGCTGGAAAAGCTTCAACAAGTGTTCTACATGTTCAACTTCCGTTTTCGACTTCGCAATCATATCTTCAACATACACCTCGATCTCCTTGTGCATCATATCATGAAACAAGGTAGTCATAGCGCGTTGATACGTGGCTCCGGCGTTCTTCAAACCGAAGGGCATCACTCGATAACAGAATGTTCCCTAAGGTGTGATGAATATTGTCTTCTCCATATCCTTGGGTGCCATTTTAATCTGATTATAACCGGAAAATCCGTCCATAAATGAAAAGACATTGAATTTAGCCGTATTGTCTACCAACATATCAATGTGTGGTAGAGGGAAATCATCTTTTGGACTAGCTTTATTCAAGTCACGGTAATCCACACACATTCGGACTTTTCCATCTTTCTTAGGCACAGGGATAATATTGGCCACCCATTGAGGATATGTAGAAGTCACCAGAAACCCCGCATCAATTTGCTTATGAACTTCTTCTTTAATCTTCACTGCCATATCGGGATGAGTTCTTCTAAGCTTCTGCTTCACAGGCACACACTCAGGCTTCAATGGCAAGAAATGTTGCACAATATCAATATCTAGACCAGGCATGTCTTCATACGACCAGGCAAAGACGTCGACATATTCTCGTAGCAACTCAATCAACCCCTTCTTAACAGACTCTTCAAGGAGTGCCCCAATCTTCACTTCACGAATGCAGTCTTCAGACCCCAAGTTGATTGTTTCCAGATTCTCAAGATGTGGCTGAATGATCTTCTCCTCGTGCTCAAGCAGACGGGTAATCTCATCAGGAATCTCTTCAACATCATCTTCTTCTGCCTCAAATACAGGGAACTCAAAGTTGGGAGATGGTGTTGGATCATTATGTTCAATGGGTTTGATTAACCTGCATAATGATTTTGAGTATAAAAGAGACTTCAGAATTCAAACAAGGCAAATCATTATGCAGATGAAAAGATTGATTTTATTCTCTTTTTTTTAGGGTTTTATGGTGATCACCAATTTCATGCAAAAAGAAAAAAGGAAAAATAATTTGAGAAAAATAACATTTAACATGGGATTATTGAATGAATATCATTGTATTAATCAAATTATGCCAACAATGTCTTCACTTCTCCTTTTGGCATGGGAGAAGGGGTTTTTAAGCAAAATGAACATATTACGTTGACTTGCGGATAACTGTTGGAACATCAACAGCGACCCAATTATTGTAGATTCCTCCGGGTATGACAAAGTTGCCAAGGTCTTCCTCTTCATCATCTTCAACAATGGCAGCAGCTTCCTGATCTTCAACGGTATGGATAAAACCTCCACTTTGGAACAGCCCACGATCATTGGAAACACCAGAAGAATACCCTATGCCAGCTCGGGACTTGTTATCTTCCAACTTTATCATTTTCCCCAAACCAGTTGTTGCACCATGCTCAATGGCCAACTTCGCATCATTATAGGAGACTAATGAACAAAGTCCTTTCCTCAAAGGCTCAGCAATAGATAAGGCTTGGAACGGCGTCCCAACCTCATCCTCAGCATCAATATAGGAGACAGAAGATAAATGATTGACCAAGAGAGCCTTCCCTCCCCCTATCACCACCAACTTTTTATTCTTTACGAACTCCAATTTTTTGTGTAGAGTGGATGTCACGGCGCCTGCCTCGTGAATCCATGGTCTGCCAAGCAAACAACTATAAGATGGATGAATGTCCATGACCTGGAAAATGATCTGGAAATCACTAGGGCCAATCTTGATCGGGAGTTCTAATTCACCGATCACAGTTTTGCGTGATCCATCAAACGCCTTCACCACCACTCCACTATGCCTCATGGGAGGCCCTTGATATGAAAGTTTAGCAAGAGTGGATTTTGGCAACACATTAAGGGATGACCCTGTGTCCAGCAACACATTGGACAAGGCATCGTCTTTACAGTTCATAGATATGTGTAAAGCCAAATTGTGGTCTTTTCCCTCCTCGGGAAGATCAGCATCACAGAAGCTCAAGTTTTTGCAAGCGGTTATATTTGCAACAATGCTATCAAACTGTTCTATTGTGACACCGTGGTCTACGTATGCCACATCCAACACCCTCTGCAAAGCTTCGTGGTATGGCTCGGAATTCATCAACAAAGATAAGACAGATATATTTGATGGAGTTTGTAGCAGTTGATCAACAACATTATATTCACTCCTTTTGATGAGCCTCAGCATCTCATCACCATCCTCTTTCAAAATGTCAAACTGGCCAACCAGGATAAGAGTGTTATTATTCTTAACAACAATAGGGTCAACACCATTAACAATAGGAACAAAATTATCTGGAGAAGAAGTCCCCACGGGACTGGAAGGATTAACAGAAGTTCTCTTCATGACATTTTCATGGGATTTCGGCAGAGCTGAGAAAACACGACCATTACGGGTCACACCACTGACGTCTGAAATGCTCACCATAGAAGTTGAGGGCAACGACACCTCCTTTCCATCCTCTAGCATGACAGCGTTATATCGGTAGGGAACAACCTTGTCTAATACATACGGGACAGGACCCGCTGGCTTAATCACAAGAGCTGATGATACCTTCTTCTTGCTGCCATCATACTTGATGACAACTGGCTCAGGAATTTTGAACACCGGGGTGATAACATCGACTTCATCCTCATCACGATTCTGAAGTATCTCAATCATCCCTTGATCTATCATTTCTTGGATGTCCTTTCTTACTTGACGGCATCCTCTCTCGTTGATAATGCACACATGGCACCTATCATGGCCATGCTCGTAATGATTGTGTTCGCACAACAGCTTGTGCATCTCGACCAAGGACTGCCTTATATCATTCACATAAAGGACTTTGTACTTGCCAGGGCATCCCTGGACCATGTTAACAGCTACTTTCCCATGCTCGGGTAATGGGTTCTTCTTTACATTTGGACCTACGTCCTCAAAAAACAATATCCCACTTCTCACCAGGTCTTGCACCTTGGTCTTCAATGGATAACAGTTCTCCACGTCATGTCCGGGAGCACCGGAATGATACACATAATGAAGCTCGGGCTTATACCACCACTGAGGATTGGTTGGTACAGCAGGAGGATCTCGTGGAGTTATCAGTTTCCTATCAATCAAGGAAGGATACAATTCAGCATAGGTCATCGGAATCGGGTCAAAAGTTACCCTCTTCCTCTCGTAGTTGCTGGTGCTGGTGTTATTATTGTTGCGAGGCTGGTAGGCCTGCTGTTGTTGACGATGTTGCTGTTGTTGTGGTTGCTGATGATGAACTTCTCTAAAAGCAGGTGCTATATGAGCCACCTGGTGTTGGTTGACGGTTGGACGCACATCCTTCCTCCTTACATATGGCCTTCTTTTAACATGGGATGACACAGCATGAGTCTCTCCCTCTTTCTTCCTAGCAAAGCCTCAATACTTCTTTGCTGAGGAACCGTCATCTCTAGATAAACGTCCTTCACGGACCCCTTCTTCTTCAAGAAGATCTTTGTCATCTTCTTCTCTTCCAGGGGTGGCACTATCTGAGCTGTCGATTCTCGCCATCTCTGGGCGTACTCCTTGAAAGTCTCTTTTTCTTTCTGGGACATAGCCCTCAATTGGTCCCTGTCCGGAGCCATATCCATATTATATTTATGCTGTTTAACGAAGGCCTCGCCTAAATCGTTAAAAGTGTGGATGCTTGCACTCTCCAGCCCCATATACCACCGGAGCGCATCACCTGTCAGGCTATCCTGAAAGTAGTGGATCAGCAGTTGGTCGTTGTCAGTTTGTGTTGACATCTTGCGAGCATACATCACAAGATGGCTGAGCGGGCATGTATTTCCCTTGTACTTCTCAAAGTCAGGTACTTTGAATTTAACAGGGATCTTCACGTTGGGCACCAGGCACAACTCAGCAGCACTTTTCCCAAAGAGGTCCTTACCCTCAAAGTCTTCAGTTTCTTGCGCAGCTCAAGGAATTGATCTTTCATCTCGTCCATCTTCTCATATACGTTTGAGCCCTCAGATGGCTCAGAATGATAAATGGTGTCTTCAACGCGGGGAAGGGTGTGCACAATGGGAGGTGGCACAGACAGGATCAGGCTAGATGCCGACATAGAAGCGAGAGTAGGAGCGAAACCCTCTGGCATGAAATTGGGGGGCATTCCCCAAGGGAACCCGGCTGGCATAGTCAGAGCGAAGTGGATTGTTGCAGTAGGCACTATTGTAGTAGCTATATCATATATGACAATCCTCGCGGGAGGAGTTGCAGAAGTTGGCGATGCTTGGCTTTGGGCGGCCAGAACTGACTTCATCATGGCAGTCAGCCTAACAATCTCTTCCTTTAAGTCCCTGTTCTCTTGCTCGAGATGTTCCATTATCTTCGGATGATTGGCTCTAGTATTATACCGGTGCGTCAGCTTGTCTTCAAAATAAATGAAGAACAAAGAGTTAGACCACTGATCAAGAGCTTGGAACAAAACCTTCTTATGCATATGATGCATGCAATGTTTGTGCATATGGTTTGTTTTTAATCAGAAGAATTTTTTAGAGATCTATTTGCAAATATTTGAAAATATATGGAATACTCATAGTAATAATATTTGGGAACTTTTTACACCAGTGAAGTAGTACAGTTTTGGTAACCAAATACAATACAAGAGCAAAGGAGAATAAACATCCTATGGAGCCCTAGAAGCAATCATCCAAAGCCTTCGAGATCGGAAGATAAGTTGCACGAAGCCTCCTCACCTCTCTCTCATAAGCTGTTTCCATATCGGCCTTCTCCTTGGCGAGTTGATCATACTTCCTCTTCCAGAACCTAGACGAATGAAGAAGAAGAGAAGTAACTACATTATTAGGCTCATCGATAACCTGATGCTCTAGAAATTCTTTCACCGCATCCTTATCTTTGAGCTGCTGAAGAAGTTCCTCACGCTCACGAACCCAAGCACACGAAAGGTCTTCATCTCTCAACTCCTCTACTCCTTGGTTAGGGAGGGTTGAAGGCCCAACCGTAACCATAGGGGTAGGTCTCGGATATTCGTACGGCATGCGGTACTCAAGATCTTTCTTCCTTACCCAAGCGGTGTAAGGTTCCAAAGCAATACAATTCTTCGGACCAAGCTCATTCCTCCCTTTCCTATGAACCCTGCGCCAGGCGCGGACCATCCTATCCTTCAAGTTTTGGGGATCTTTACCCTCTTGAAAGAATAAGCCCTCCAATAAAATGTTGTTAGGTTTATCCTTTAAGGGGAACCCAAGCTGACGGCGAGCCAAAGCAGGGTTGTAGTTAATTCCACCACTAGTACCAAGAAGATGGACATTGGAGAACTCACCACAAGAGTCAATAATCTGAACACCATCATAAACACGATTATACCAAGAGATATCATCATTAGTGAGAGACATGAGTCTCGCAGACCACCGTAGACATCCCTTGTTCTCCTTGAAGGCGAGCGTCTGAGGCAAGTGCGAAATAAACCACTTGTACAATAGAGGCAGACATCACACAATGGAACCACCACCCTTTGCATTCCTCATATGCAAAGAGAAATAAGTGTCACCCAACAGAGTAGGAACGGGATTAAGAGAAGAGAAAATCCTAATAGCGTTCACATCCACAAAATTGTCGATGTTGGGAAATAACACTAGCCCATAGATGAGGAGCACAAATATGGCTTCAAAAGCTTCCTTACTCATGGCCTTCCCAAACAAAGTAGCTTTGGCAATCAGAAAATCAGATGGGAGACCTTGAATTCCACCTTTGGTAGTCATATTAGCCACAATGTCTGATACATCTATGTGAAGCATATCAGCAATCTCTTGAGAAGAAGGAATCTTCTCTAAACCACTGAACGGCAACTGGTCAAGAATAGGTATACCCATGTGATAGGCATACTCCTCAAGTGTAGGAAAAAGTTATAAATCCAGAAAAGTGAAGCACCGATACAGAGGATCGTAGAACTGCACCAATACACTCATTAGACCTTCATCCACCTTAGTAGAAAGAATAGACAGAAGCTTCCCATGGAGAGCTTTGAACTCCAAGGGCTCTAATACATAAGATATCAAACTCCTTAACTCTTTCAAGTCGGGTTGTCTGAAACTGTACTTCTTCGTATTCCTTCTTTTCCTATTCATGTCTGAAAATTTGCAAATAGACCTCTTAAGTCCCTTGAAAACTCTTTATTATTGATGATATGGATGCGAATGAGTGCATGAATGCATGGATGCAACAATCACACTCTAGGATCAAGCAAGTCACACCATACAAAGGTCACGGGATGGCTCAAGTCATCATCAATATCAATCATCCATTTTGGTGGATTACGGTTTACACCTCATCAACACCCAAGTTCCATTGTTATTGAGGATATACGAGAACGGATCGACCGCGAATTAAGGGTTTGTTGTGAGTCACGAGCATGGAGTCTTGGTTAAGAACCACCCAATGGGAGTGTACTATGGTTAAACCTGACAATCATGTTCTAAAAGGTCCCCATAGTCATCATCTCATCTTTCGGATATTATCGGATAAAACGACTACTCGTATTCTAAAAATATTCTCAAGAGGGACTCTTATGAGTGTAGTATCGCGTAACAATCGTATCAAATCTTACACTTGAACGATCTTCGCACTACATCCTAAAATAGGCCAAGATGGGCTAGGTATCTAAGGTCCTTGGCTTCTAATGTTTATATTGGAAAGAGTAATGCCTAACCACGACTACTCGTGTGACACTATTGATCTCAACAAGACCTCCACCAAGTGAATAGGCTTGCAAGTTAACTTGCTAAGGAATAACTCCACACAAGTCAACAAGACTATGCCATTCTCCTATCATAAGTGCACTCGAGTTCGGGTATAGAACTCATCTCACAAGAAACCACCAAGCATACAAGCAATTAATATATCGAGCAATTCATACATTACAAACAATACAGTTATCCCAAATTTGCACAAAAATATGTCACCAATAAATATAAACATACAACACACATAAGCAAAAAGTAGGCTAAACCCACTAGAGAGCCAGTTCGTCCCCAGCAGAGTCGCCACTTTTCTGTAGCAGGGTTTTCGTTACCTTTAGGTTTATTGACTAAACCAAAAGTGAACATACAATTTGAGTCGCCACCGCACTTTTATTTATCCAAAGGAAAGGCTAAAAAGCGAACAAAAGCTAAGTAAGAAGTTTTATCAAATAAAAAACTAATAAAAATGTCAGAGATCTAGGTAAGGGGGCTGGTTATGAAATGGGAAGGTTTTACGCCCCAAAACATCCTTAGTACTCTAAGGGAACCCTTTTTGCAAATATGTGTTGTAGGTTGGTATTTGTGAAAATATGTGCAAAATATTGGGGGGATGAGAAGAGAATAGATTATATGTACAAATTTTGTTGTTTGAATGGATGAACCCATTGCCTACGTACCATCACAAAGGAGGATCAAAACCTCGTAGTTCGGGGTAAAAATCACAAAGATTGGTGAATTGATTTGATCAAAAGCCTTAAGGTCTTTTGTTATCAATGGGAGAAAACTCAACCTAAACTAACAATCCACCATGTGAGGAGAGCTTCAACATACTAGTGAGGGGTTAACCCTATAATAAGTATGGAAGACTTATAATCCAATAACTAAGGATGAGGTGAGATTTACATCAACCACTATGATAACTCAAACCTATGACTAATGTTTTTGAAAAGTTTTACCAAAGGTGGCCATTGGAACCACAAAACCTGTTAATTCCTTAGGATTGGCATTAATTTTGTAAAACAAATAATGTAATCATCTCTGTTGTTTTAATATGTTGGGTTGAAGAAGTTCAACATCTGGACCAACATGTCATGTACGATGTCACGACATCATGCCTGTGACATCGTACATGTTTAGAAAACTGAATTAATTAATTCAGTAATTATTCAGGGATCAGCAAGGATATCTGGTGAATATCCTAACTCCCATGTGGAGGTCTTGAAGACTCAATCAGAATATATATAGGCTCTAAATATGGAGATATATAGGGAGAGAGTTTAGGAACTTGAAGACCTTGTTTGTAGCAGAATTTTTCTGCTGAAGTTGTAACAGCAAAGAACAAGTCTGCTGCGACTTCTGAAGGCCCAAATCCAGTTGGGTGATTAGGTTATAAATAGCTGATTGTAATCTAGTCTTTGTAAGCCTCTTAGAATAAAAATTTAGGGGTGTGTGTGAGGTAAACCTCCCAATCTGTGGGAAGGTTACCATGTGTTTCTCAGTGTTCAAAGCTGAGAGTATTTGTAACTCAAAGCCTGTAGGCAAGAGTGATTTTGTTCTTGAATGAAGCTGTGAAGCAAGTTCAAGGTGTGTTAACATTACATTGTATTTGTAGTGATAGGAATGGAAACTGGAGGTTTCTATCTAGGAGTTCCTAGGTATAGATTGCATTGGGTAGGGATTAAGTGAAGAGTTGTAAACAGGGGAGTTTAACTCTGAATTAATACTGCTAATAGTGGATCTTCTTCCTGGCTTGGTAGCCCCCAGATGTAGGTCATGTTGGACTGAACTGGGTTAACAATTTCCTGTGTTTGTTTTCCTTATGCATGTGTTTTTATTACTATCATAACTCTGCAGGTATTCCAGTCAGCTTATCAAGATGATAACAGACCTGGTATATAGCCTTCTGTTTGAATGTCAATCAGAATATTGTAACATTCATCAGTGACAGCGTATACTGAATAATAAGCAGGTTAATTTTAGTTCAGTATTCATTTAAGTCTGTTCTATTCAAGGATAACAGACCTGGCTGAAGGATCATTGTGAAACTGTCAAACTGGATGTTTTGACAGTTCATACTGAAGGCTGATACTGAAGTAGAGACTAGTTGGTCTTTTACAGTACTGCAAACTTAGCACAGTACGTTTCCAGGAACATAATAGAATCAGCATATGTTCTGGTTGTCGAACAGAATGTTGTGACATTCATTCCCAACAGCAGGTGCTAAAGTGTAGGATGATTGGTTTTTCAGGTTCAGTATTTTTCTCAGGCTATTCTTCAGGGATTCAACAGCTGAGCTAAAATCCAGGAAACCAACTACTAACCTACAATTAATGAACCTAACAAAGAGCCTAATTGTTAGCAATCTAATAAGTGGAAATTAGATTAACGTGTTCAACCTTTAATTCAGGAAATACAAGTAAAAGACAAACACACAGGAACAATGTAACAGATGATGTCCAAAATCAACAGTAAGACATCATGCTGATAACTGTGTAAGAAAACAACAGAAGTGAGTGCTAGGATTGATCTCTGTTGAGTCTTTCTTCCTGATGCACAGAACCAGGTGTTCATCCATTCTAGGGTGACATAGAATGAGATGTCGTGACATCTGTGAACGTGTGCATATTAGTACAGTGGTTAATAACTATCTTGCTGTATTAGTTACAATGTTAGATCAGATGTTATGACTTGGAGTAGAACATCTGAATTCTGACTACACCAGAATTTCAAAACCACTTGAAGTGAGTTATATTTACAAGTTAGGTTTATTTACAAAATGAAGTCAAAGTTGGATTAAGATTTATTCACAATGAGTATTGATGAAAAGAGGTTTGAAAAATCAAAGGCATAAGGCCTAGGTTTCTAATTTGAAATAATGTCAAAGTTTGAAAGAAAAGAGTTTGGCTTGGTTAGAGTGGGGAGAAGAAGAGAAGGGCTAGTCCTAAGCATGCAAAGATAAGAGAGAAAAGATAAACCCTTGGAGTTCCTTTTCTTGGAATCATAGAGATGATTCAAGATGCTCATTTCCTTTGGACTTAACACACAATCAAGCAATCAAATAATTTGGATTAAAGCTCCTAGGATCTCCATTTGGCATTGTCTCTCTTAACTTGGCCACTCATGACAATGGTCCTCTTTATTTTCTCAAGATGGAATCCCTATCACACAAGAGCAAACATCAAAAAGTTCACAACACAATAAGGGGAATGGACAAAGAATGGGTTTAGATGAGAAGTCCTCTAAAGTCAACTTTGAAATTTAGCATTCTAAAGGCATGAGGCCTAGTTGCTCTTCAACAAGTTTAGCATTCTAAAGGCATGAGGCCTAGTTGCTATTGAACTCCTTTAAGCATAAGTATATCCTAATTCTAAGTCCTTTCTCCTTTTGCATTAGGTTCACACAAAACAAAGACAAAACAAACACAAGACAACAATATATTTATATACAATAATGAGCTCAAATGAGCAAAAATGATATAAACATAAAATATGTGCTCAAGTGAGAAAAATGAAAAGTAATATGAATAAATTTGCAATAAATAAATGGCATTAAAGTAAAGGGCGAGAAATTAAATGCTCAAATTAAAGTTAGTGATTAGTGAAGTTATGTTAGTTTGTCATAAGACAATGTAGCGCTATGTTAAGCAATCGTAAGTGGACTAATGTAGTAGTCACACCTATCTGAGGTCGGCCAATAAAACTATAGGCAAATAAACACAAGTTAGAGATCATGACTAGTAATCCAAGCTCCACAAACTTGCCATGCCAAAACAAAAGGGGAAGGGCCTTGTATGGACTTTAGTTTTTTTTGCTTGACTAAGAAGCAACCTATCTTGGACACAAAACAACTCACTTGATCTTGGATCAAGTTGAGTTTGGTTTAGATCAAAGAAGGTTAAACCTCTCATTTATCAAGACCAACCATAAGACATTAACTCATTGGCCAAAATAAAAAGAAAGGGATGAAGATGAAATGAATGGAAAGAGAATTCAAGTATCAAATCCAATTGATCAAATGTGAACTAAGTCATCATCAATCAATGCCAAACAGAAGAGAAATGAAGATCACAAGTCAACAAGTCAAACATGTATTTTTTGGTATTTTTTGAATTAAAAATAAATGCAAAATAAAATAATCAAAATATGGTCAAACCTCAAATTTAATTCAAATCAACTTCAACAAGTCCAATTAAATTCTCATAGGTCTAACATGGTCAAACAAACTTTGACAAATTTTCTCAATAATTTTTGAAATCAGAAACTATTTTAAAACAATTAAAAAACAATAAAAAATAACACAATATGAATTAAAATCTCAAATAAATCTCAAATCAAATAAGAAATTGATGAGACTATTTTTCATTGACTTATTATGATCCATAGATGTTAGGAAAATATTTTTGGATTTTTCAAATATCAGAAAGTAATTAAAAATGAATTAAAACTATTAAAAATCAAATAGTTCATAAAAAATATTAAATAAAGTCACAAAAATAATTAAAAATCAAAATATGAAACTAGATTTTTCAAGAAATTTTTTCGCATTGGTCTCATATATTTGTGAATTCAAATAAAATATTTATGAATTTTTGAAAATAAAAGAAATTAACTGAAATTAAAAGAAAATAAGAAAAATAGAAAAATCCAGCGCCATCAGATCATTTCATTAATTGACGTGGCATGGATCACATGACTCAGAGGCGCGGATGCATGGTGATCTAAATCAAGCGCGTAGCACATGGCATTAAAACAAGTAATCACAATGGATGGCCACGATTATAACGTTTAGACATGATCCAAGGGCTGATACTCAAACACGTGAGGATGGTGGTGGAAACCACCATCTTCTCCGGTGATCTAACCATTTCCGGCCACCACGTGCAGGAAAATAAATTGTAATCAAAATGAAATGTAAGGACATCAAAATGAAGCTTAGGTGATGTACATCACCACTGTAACCATGGATCATCCTCACTCTTCCTATTTAGAGAGAAATGTGAGATGGAAGATCATGGTGTGTCAACTGAAATGGCACGATTTGAACAATTGAGACCACCATTGGCCTGCCTCTAGTATGAGGACTTCAGAAAACCACACAAACCAAAGAAAATCACATTGTATTGCAAGATCTAGATCAAAAAAGTTTGAGGTTCTACCTCTGAAATGAAGCTTCAAATGCCACGAATTCTTCAAGATCTTGATCTACTTTAGCTCTGGAAGTGTGATGGAGATGATAGGTTAAGGAATTGAGCTTTGAAAATCAACTAATGATGTTGAATTTCAAGCTTGAAAGAGAAAGAGAAAACTGAAAATTCCTTTAGTAAGGATTGGGATTTCAATTCAGCAGCAATTCAAATCTCCACTTGGTTGTGAAATGAAGGAGATTGAGCTCCTATTTATAGCTGAAGAGGGTTGCAACGCATGGTTCCCTCGTGTGCATGGGATTTGAATTCTCCTTGCATGGGCCTGTACAGGCGCATGTAAGGCCCAATGATGGGTGATACACCATGCTGAAATCAATTGGAAATGAATTGGACGTGCATAATGATCTTCACAAGCTTGCACATCAAGTTATATCATGAAATGCCAAAATGGACATAAAGAATGAACTCTTCGAAACTCACACATGGGATGTCCAAAAGAGTAATGTGAGTAATGGTTAGAAAGCCCTTGAAATAAGGAACAAAAGTCATGTTGGCCAAAAATTCATTTGGCATTTGGAAATTAGTGAAAACTGGCTGTGAAAGTTTAGGTACAAAACATGTCTAAGTCACCTTGAAATTTTTTACCAAAAGCAAGCCTCTTCAAGCCCTTCTGTTTCATCGATTCAAGCTTTAAATGGAAACACATCCAACATAAAAGTTGTAGATCTTTTTAAGATGATCAATTTAGACTTAAATTTTGCATCATTTGGATTTTTCATGAGAAAGTTATGGGCACTTGAAGTTGGGTATTTTTCAAATTCAATGACTTAGGTCCAAAATGACCTATAATGTTTTGTATTATCACATGTGTTTCTTTTAGGATTATGAAAATTTGTCCAACATAACATTTTAAGTAGACATCTTAAGCTTTCCAATGAATTTGGTCTAACCTTAAAATCATAAAAATTAAGGAAGTTAGGTCCTTTGGAAGTTGACCCAAAATTAGGGTTTCAGTTAAAATGACCTATAATGTTTTGAAATTAATGATGACCTTCCAAGTTTCAAATGGATTTTTGGTGAACATGAAAGTTATTCATATGGTTTAATCGGTTTTACTGGGTTGATATTATTTTGAGCCCAATAATACATTTTGATAATATTTTGAGCTACAAATTACTACAACTTAGATTCAAAATAAATTTAAATTATCAAAAACTTCAATCCAAAATAACAATTGTTATGCTACTTCCACACAGACCTTAAAAAGAAATTAATAAATTACAACCATTGTATCATATACAAAAACTCAAAATACATGAGAAACAAGAGAACTTTTGAAAGTATATCAAACAGTTGCAAATTGTTGGTCTTTGGATGATAGGACTCAAAATATTTGTGTCAAGTTTTGGTTCTTGAATTACAAGTGCTTCCACTTCCACATAAGCCACTTCCACCTAAGTCAGACAATAACATTATCGATAAGGCAGACCATAACATTATTTGTGGGAGTATGGAGAATACCATACCTTCATCTTCAAGAGCTTTTATAGACAACCTGGAGTATTGAACAAATTTTAGTTTAAATCATAAGCAAATGCTTATCATACCCATAATAAGACAATATAAAAATAAGAGAACTTACTCGATCCTATCCAATAATAATTTGAGCTCTCTTTCTAGTTCTTCAACATGTATTCCTCTCTCACCTAACCTGCAATTCAAAACCAATTTCAACATTTCTCAGCATAAGGTAAAAACTCATAAAACATACCCAAATCAAAACTACAATATCAAGCTTAATTAATAAATATAAATGTTGATTAACACTGGTAGAAGTTAAATCATTAGAGTCAATCTACCATTTAGCTTTAGTGAAATAGCATTGTAATTATTCTAAGCATCACTAATTGAGTTTAACTTGTTTTATAACCAATCATGTCACAATAGCAACAAAACTCATTGAGTTAACGTTGATTCCAACAAGTTCAAGTGGCAGATCCTAACAGTTCCGATACAAATGAAATTCTACAACATCAAATGGATTTCAATTTAACCCATATGTGTCAAGAGTGAATATTTCATTTTAACAGAATATTTATCCCTCCCACCATTATCTTTAATAATCCCATGGAACATAACTTTGTTAAACCAAAACCAAATGCTTGAGAATCCAATGAAAAGATGATGCCAAGCTCTTCAAGAAATAGGAAACAATAAACTACCACTATCATATGGCTATCATGAAGAGATAGACAATGCTTAATCAAATCAAAACCGTTAATTCTACACATGTAAAGGCATACCGATATAAAGTAAACACACATCAATTTTGAAGGTCTTGGTCAACTGCATCATTTTCAGCCTGTAAGAGAAAATTAAGAAATAATGAAAAAAATAATAACATGACACTATTTTTTAACCAATAACATAACACTGTTAATTAACATAGCGTATGTTGCTGCTCATTTACCAAGATGTTACAAAATGTATCAATTGATCCTGGCTATATAGTGTATCATCACAATTTTACCAAGTTGTTCCTGCATGGCCTCAAAATGTTCTATTGGACAACCGACCATGACATTACCAACTTCAGTTCAAAATTAATTAGTATTAAATCCAACTAATAAATCACTAATGATAATTAACACAATAATATATTGATTGATGCATACCAAAATTTGGCTAGCTTGAATATCTTCAAAATCCACGGGACAAATATATATTTTTTGGCCATTGAGCAGTCACAAAATATAAGTCACATATGACTTCAAAAAAAATAGTTGAACTGAAAAATTAAACAAGAAAAATATTAAGCTTTAAAAAGGAATAAAGTAATAAGTAAATCAAATTAATAAAGTAAATGTACCTCCATATTTTTCAAGCACAACCAGAAGGTTGTGGCTGAGACGGTAAAGATCCTTTTCTTGCTGCTGAAGAAATTTCTTCAAATTCTGAAATAATGAAATAAACATTTTTTTAGAAAGATATAACAATTATGAAATAAAGATATAATAATTTTACCTACTATAATATCTTCAGAAAGCTCAAAATCTTCCATGAGGTTCAAGTCTTTGAAATAAGTAAAAGACGGCTTTAACCAATTCTGGGTGCAAATTAATGCCTCTGCCATTTCAGGTTTTAGGGAGCTCCTATAAGTTTCTAAGACTCTCCCTCCTGTACTGAAGGCACTTTCTGATGCAACCATAGACACTGGTGTGGCAAAAATATCTTTAGCTATTGTAGATAAAATAGGATATTATGTTGAATTGTGTTTCCACCACACAAGAAGGTCAAATTTAGGATCCCTTTTGACACACTTACTAGAGTAAAAACCCTCAAGCTCATTTTTTTGATCAATCGAGTCTTGTTCCTTTAAATGTTGCTTAAAAGCATCGGCTCTAGCCATTAGTGAAGGACGGCCAACTATTGTTTCATCATTGGAAACATTGTTTTCACCACTACCAAGAGGTTGTCTATTATGATTTTGGTCATAAGCTTGCTTATACCAATCATACAATTTTTGTAATCTCTCTTTTATAGATTTGATCAACCCGGTAGCAAACACAGATCCAACTCCATACATATCCTTAAAAGTCCACTCAATATAACTCAACTTGTATCTTGGATCCAAAATAATTCCAAAATAAATCAACTTGTTCATATTACTAGCACACCCCCAATATCTATTATACTTTTCCATCATGTCCCCACCCACACTTGCAAAAACACCATTCAAGTTCCTAGTAGCTTGCTTTAGCTCACAATAGATCGCAGGCACTTGGTGAAAAGCACTATGCAAACTCACACTTTGAGATGTGGAAAAAACATTAGTTGCTTCATAGAATAACTTTAAAAAAGAGATAAAAGCTCTAACAATGTCCCAATCATCACTACTAGGAGGACTACCTTTTCCAAAGAATTTCCTATAGCTCGACTCTTCATACTCAAGCTTATCAAAAGCAGCTTGAAACTTCTCTGCAACCTCAAGCATCAAATATGTCGCGTTCCAACGAGTTGAAACATCGAGACATACTAGTTTTTTACAAGCTATTCCAGCAAATTCAATGAATTCTTTAAACTTGGTTGCCCTATGAGGTGAGGACTTGACAAATCTAACAGCATCCCTAACACTAGTAATAGACAAATGTTTATCTTTTAAACCCTCATTTACCACCAAATTCAATATGTGAGCAACACACCTCATATGAAAACATTTTCCATCCCCCATCGTCCCATTCATAGTTGATATTTTTCTATGCAAATATGCTACAGCTACATCATTTGAAGTTGCATTATCAACAGTTATGGTAGACACATTCCTAATTCCCCAATCCCTTAACACCTCTTCAATCTTCCTACCTACCGTGTCACCCTTGTGGTTTGGAATAACTGTGAAGCTTATAATTCTTTATTGATAGTTCTATTCGTTATCCACAAAGTGTGCCGTAAGGGTTAAGTAGTTTTGATTTTGGATAGAAGTCCAGCAATCAGTAGTAAGTGCTACTCTATTGCAGTCGGACTTAAAGAAGGCTTTTAGTTTTTGTTTCTCATCCAAGTGTAGCTAAAAACAGTCTCTGGCTACTGTACGTCTAGATGGGAGAGTAAATTGGGGCTGCATTACTTTAGAATAGTACTTAAAACCTTCCCCCTCAACTGCACTAAATGGTTGTTCATCTAGAACCACAAAAATTGATAAAGCTTTTCTACAAGCTTGCTTGTCAAATTTGGAGCTAACATGACCCAAACTAGATCCTTCTACAGAGGGGTATGTAAGAATAGTTTGGGTGGGATCAGTGGTTCTAAGCTTCTTTGCACATTTTAAAATGTGATGGTTCATGTTGGTGGTGCCATGAGTCCTAAGGTCACATAGGTATTTTTTGTGGCAATGTTTACAAGCTGCAGTTGGTGTATCAACTAAGTCATCTGGTAATCTAATAAAGTGCTCCCAACAAGCAGATGATTGCCTAGAACCACTTGCACCAGCTTTCCTCTTCTTTGTAGGTTGGGTATTAACTAATTCTAGTCTAACAACTTCAGTTGTTGCTGCTGAACCAACTTCATTCATGACATATTGAGTAGGTATAATTTGATTAGGTTGATCCATCACTGAAAAATGAAGGAGCCATAATCAACAAACCATCACAGAAAGATAATTAAATAGCTGATAATGACACATTTTACTACTTGGCCAATGCTGACAGTATCCTCACAATGTACATTAAATAGCAGAATTAGCATGATCCATTAAAACTAATATGCAGTGAGAATAATCAAAGCCATATTGTAAAATGAGTACTGAAGACCAAAATAATAATAAATCAAGCCTTATCCTATGGAATTAGTTGCATGAATTTTATCAGTATATCAATATTTAAAAAGTTAATAAAATAGGAATTAATGAATTTTATATATAATGTAAAATATAGACTGCACTATTCAAATATCTAAAATAGTGCAGTAATATAACCCTTCCAGTAATGAATTTTATAAATATGGACTATTTTATAAATATGGACTATTAAAATTTTTAATATGGACTATTTATAAACAATAATAGTACAGTTAGTTTATACTGCACTATTGTTGCACTAAATATCAATATATAATGTAAAATTTATAAACAATTAATGGAAGGGTTATAATATTGCACTATTTTAAAACCTATTTTGCATACAATTCAGTTTCGAATGGTATTCAGAAATTCAGTTTCAAGATGATATTAGAGGACAATGTAATAGAGAAACAAAAGGTAGCATTAAAAGTGTCATCATTTGGTAGCACTAAACTAGCACATAAGCAACAACAATATACCATACATTTGGTATGCACTAAACTAGCACATAAGCAAGAACAACATACCATGCTAAAAAACTTATGATTCTCTATTATACCAAATTTTGTTTTAACTACAATGTGTTGGACTTGTTACAATAATACATGGCACACCTCCTTTCTCATGGGCAGCTTGATGGAAGTGGGTAACCAATACACCATATGAAGTAATGAGTGAGACTTAAATTGTTTTCAATCATATGAGTTTATTAAGAATTAAAAAGTAACATGTAAGACTTTTGGTAGAAACATGTAAGACTATGATACCTTATTTGTTTAATTTTCCAAGGCAAGACTAGCCACTGATATGAGAACTGAAATATCACCTGCAACTACAACCAGTTTAATTGTTATTAATAGCGGATCGCAGAAAACCGGATACATGAAATATCAGATAACATAGCAGGAAAAAAACCTGACATAAAACTCAATATTTCTAACATAAACCAAAAAAGAAACCGACATAAAACTCAATATTTCAAACAACTAATAAAGCATAATGTATAGTAGCTTATGTTGCGGGAAAGAGATGAAGGAACAGAGTGAAAACGGAGCAAAATCATGAGTTGTGTCTTTACCTAAGTTCCAAAAATCACGGTTCATGCAAGGGTAGCAAAAGTCACATTCCAGTTTCCAAAGATCAATCCAAAGTAATCAAATATTATGTATAAATCAAGTTTCTAAGTTAGAGAGTTAAAGAGAACAAAGAGATTCATCGAAACAACAACAATATAAGCAAAAAAACACAAACTCTAATCACCCGTAGAGTGAGAGAATTGGTCCAAAGCCTTTAATCACCTATAACAACAACAATCATCATAAACCTTAAATTCAGAAACCCTAATTAAAAAATCCTAACTAAGAGTGTGTGAAAACATTAGAGAATATGGGAAGGAAATAATTAATCACATTGTAACTGGAATGAAAGAGTGAAAGATCTGGGAACGAGAGGAGTGAGGGAACGAGAGAGTGAGAGAATATGGGAAGGAAAAATGAGAGTGAGAGAAGTGAGAACAAGAGGAATCTCTGAGCCTGAGGTATTATCCCTTCCCCTCACTTGACAAAATGTTGTTTTTCGTAAATGGGCGGGTCTGGGTACCCGTGGGTCCATTTTTGGTACCCGACCCGTTCTTTTGAACCCCCTGTAACCCGGTTTGGTAACCCGTTTGACCCGTTGGCTCGATCCAAATCGCCCAAATTCCTTTTTTTTCTTCCGGGTTTCACCAGGTTGGGCCGGGTGGACGGTTTATGTCCACCCCTAATCACAACCAGCATGAATGGACATCCATCTTGCCTTCCGATAGAAGCACTCTTATGTTTTTACTTCCACCAACATTCAATTGTAAGATTTTATTTTTCATTCCATTTGCATTAATGACTTACACAATAGATTATCTGTTGGATTGCTTTCATATCAAAACATGTTAGGATTTTCTTACATTGCATTATTATTTATGTTGTTGGCCCATTCATTATTCACAAGTTCTTTTCATTAATTTTCAAAAATTGATGACAATACTTCTCACACTAAGCACTTCACGTTAAACTTTTATCTTTTTATTTATTTCTTCCCTATACTTACTCTTCTCACATTAAGCACATGTATGTTATAATTCTCATCCCCGTTTTACACGGAAGAACAACTCGGTATTTTTAGAGAAAGCATGCAAGATATCACTAACAAGAAAGTATGTGTGTTTTTTACACGATTATGGTGGAACTGAAAACACTTTCATGTGGAACACATTTTCAGCAACTTTTTACGTTCTAACAGAGATATTGTTCTAAATGTCCATCGGGTGGAATCGCAAGTCTACTTTAATCAGGAGGTAGAATAGCCTATTCAAGATTCAAGATACTTGTACCATGGATAGAATCATCCATTTGTAACATTGAGAAGAAATATGACATTAATGACCTATTGCAAATAACAAAGCTGATTATATGGGATAAGGCACCTATGGCAAATAAATTTTATTCTGAATCTCTTGACAAGTCCTTGAAAGATATTATGGGTCATGACAACGTGACATGTGAGCAAATTTTTGGAGGCAAAGTAGTGGTTTTTGATTGTGATTTTTTTACAAATACTACCCGTTGTACCAAGAGGAACAAGGTCTGATATTGTGCATTCAACCATTAACGTTTCCTACATCTATGATCATTGTAAGGTACTAAAACTAACAAAAAATACGTGTTTAGAAGTTGGGTCCAACTCTACTAATGCGGCAACTATTAAATTGTTCTCTTAATGGATTTTAAAAATAGGAGATGGTCAAATTTTTGAACCAAATAATGGTTATGTGAAAATTCCATCTGAGTTACTTCTTACGGATTACATAGACGCTATTGAGAAAATTATTACAAGTACTTACCCAAATCTCCTTCAAAATTACACAAATACAAGTTTCCTATAAAGTAGAGCTATTTTAGCATCAACTATTGAGATTGTTGATGAAATAGTTATTACATCACAAATCTTCTTCCAGATAATTATTTTGTTAACAACATTTTTTTCACCACATTTCAATTTTCATTATGTTATTGTTAATACACTTCCTACTTTCATTCAGATGAAACTAAAGAGTTTTTTAATAGTGATTCCACTAATAGATCTGAAGTTAATGCCAACGATGCTTACTAACATTTGACACATGAATTCTTAAGCTATTTGAATACTTCTAGATTGCCTAATCATTCCATGAAACTAAAGACTGACACAACGTTAATGTTAATACGGAATTTGGATGAATTTGAAGGTTTATACAATGGTACAAGATTGATCGTTACAAGGCTAGCAAATCATGTCATCAAAGCAAAAATTATATCATGTATAAATATCTGAAACACTATTTACATCCCAAGGGTTCTTTGTCACCTTCCCAATCACCTTGGCCATCCAAACTTATAAGAAGACAATTCTTCATTATTGTCACATTTGCTATGACAATAAACAAATCTCAAGGACAATCATTAGACTTTGTTGATTTATATTTGTCACGAGATCTCTTCAGCTATGACCAATATAAACCATTTAATAGATAAATTTTCTAATAGTTTAAATTTATCAAAATCATGAATAAAATTATAAGACATTAAATTCATTTCACTTTAGTACTAGTACGTTACTCTTGCATTTTCACTTTTTGGTGTTTGTTACCGTTGACACTTCCTTGGGTGGTGCGGTGGGGCCAGAAGGACCCACAAAATTTCGAAAATCAAGGCAATGATTCCGGTTTCATTTCAACATCAACATCATCAACAACGCACAACTCGAGTTGACCAGACAAGACCGTTTGTTTGTAATGTTTATGTTTATTTACTTCTCACACTTTCTTCTTTACTACTAATCCCAATTTCCCAAACACTACACAACACAACACAACAACCTTTTCTTTTCTTGTCTTCTTTCTTCTTCTTCTTCTCTCATTCCATGGAAACTCCTCATACTGTGGTAGTGAACCGGATCGAACCGGGTTCAAAGGAGAACGGTTTAAAAGCCGAGATTGATACTTCGGCGCCGTTTGAGTCTGTGAAAGAAGCCGTTACGAGATTCGGCGGTGTTGGTTACTGGAAACCTACTAACACGGTTAACCTCATCACTCCTCAGGTATATTTGTGTTTATGTTATTCAATTTAAATTAATTGCTTTTTTTTTCTTTTGGAAATTTATTTAATAGTGTTTTGTTTTTTTAATGCACTTCAGTCCAAACTTTGCATTTTTGTTTTTTTTTTTTAATGATTTAAGGGACAATTGGATCTGGGTGAAAATAGATATTAGATCCTCACATTGCGTTTGAAAATGGATTTTGAGTTAAATACTGTTAATTTTAGCATGGTTTTAAATTTTGGTTGCGGTTGCGGCGAATGCTATCGCGGCTGTTGCGATTTTGGCCATTGAGGTTGTTGTGATGTGCATTGTGGTTGAGGAGAATGCTATGTGCATTGCAGTTGTTGCACTCTGAAATTTTAGTGTAAAGTGCTTGAAATACATAGTTGAGAGATACTTAAAGTCAAGATTTTTTGTTACATCAAAAGAAAATTGAGTTTTGAGATTCTTAGCTTTTGATCAAAATAACTCAAGAAACATGGCCATACATATCAAGGCCCAGGTCTAGGACTTGGATTTCAAGCCATCCCCTCACACATGCACTCATGAGTTCATCGGGTTCATTGAATAATGCACCCTCGCACATGAGTGAGTGTCATCGGAATTGCGGTCTGATGCGGTTGATGAGGCTACCACATCAACAATATTGTGGCCGCAATTGCGGTTGCGGATTGCATTTGAAAACCATGAATTTAAGCATATGTTTTGTGTGAAATAATCAAAATTCCTATCTTTTTTTTCTTTAGCAGCAAAGCACAAGCGAGCTTGATACCGTTAAATTGGAAGAACAAACAGCGGGATTGGAGAAAGAGCTTATACTCAAAGAAAGGGAAACTCTTGATGTCTTGAAAGAATTGGAAAGTACGAAAAAACTTGTCGAAAATTTGAAATCAAAGCTTCATGCAGAAGAATCTGAAACAAATTTGAATATTAAGATGAATTTATGCGACAAAAAGGAGAATGAGAAAGAAGAAGAAAAGGAAAACCAAGTGAGTCGTGTTCCTTACAATTCAACATCACCTGGTTTAATATTAAAGGAATTGAAGCAGGCGAAATTGAATCTAAACCGGTCTACAAACGACATCGCTGATGTTCGAGTTTCCGTTGAATCGCTCAACAAGAAACTAGAGAAGGAAAGAATCTCTCTCGAGAAAACCCGCGCGAGGTTAACTCAGAATTCTTCGAAAATAACTTATCTAGAGGAAGAGCTAAACCAAACAAGACTTAAGCTGCAAGTAGTGAAAGAAGCTGAAATCGAATGTGGTTCTTCGGATGAACCTTCTGATGTTACGAAAGAGCTTCAACGGTTGAGTTCTGAGGCCGAACGGTTCAAGAAAATGGGAGAAGCTGCGAAATCGGAAGTCACGAGAGCAATGTCTGAGATTGAACAGACGAAAGCTATGATAAGAACATCCGAGATAAGGTTGGTGGCTGCTCGAAAAATGAAGGAAGCTGCTAAAGCGGCCGAAGCTGCTGCAATGGCCGAGATAAAAGCGTTATCTTATCACGATGGAGATTGTATGCAAAAGCGCGACGGAGTTACTCTAACCTTCGAAGAGTATAATGCTCTAACGTGCAAAGCTCGTGGCGCCGAGGAACAATCTAAGAAGAGAGTTCTTGACGCCATGTCTCAAGCTGAAGAAGCAAATTTATCGAAAATGGACGTTTTAAAGAGGGTTGAGGAAGCTACATTAGAAGTTAAAACAAGCAAAGTGGCTCTTGAAGAAGCTTTGGAAAGAGTAGAGGCTGCAACTAGAGGAAAGTTAGTCGTCGAAGAAGCTTTAAGAAACTGGCGATCGGAGGGTCAAAAAAGGCGATCGTCGGTGAATAATAATATGAAGTTTAAAAACCCGTCGCACCATCAGAGACACACTCGGTTATTCGACCTATATGGAATGAATCAGGTTGATGATGAAGTTGAACAACCTGTTCTCAAGCCGACTCTGTCGATAGGACAAATATTGAGCCGGAAACTGATGAAGCCGGAAGAGTTTGAAGGTGGGATGACACGAGAAAGAGGTTCGATGAAACGGAAAGTGTCGTTGGGTCAGATGCTTGGTAAGCAAAACTATGATCCATCATGTTTTGAATTTGATAAGCAAGTTGAGAAAGAAAATGGTCAGAAGCAGTTTTCTGCTAAGAGAAAGAAGTTTGGATTTGGTAGATTTTCTCTGCATTTGACAAAACAACAAAAGAAGAAAAAACCAACTTTGAACTTGAGGTGATTATGAAGTTACTTGAACATTTTTTACAAGAATGAGACTTGTTATTGTGATTGAAATTGCTAGGCTAGATTCTTGTTTGGTATTTATGATATTTGGGTTTGTATTTGTATGTTCTTGTTTGTATACAAATTATTAATTAATTATTTAATGTGTGTCTATTGTTACTTGCTATGCTAATTTGTAGAGGTTTACTTTACTTTTACTTTCACATCATTTTTAATCAAAATCAATTATACAATATTAATTAACTTGTATCCATTTAACTCTTGCTATGCTTGGAGTCCAAGTAATTTGATACATGGAAAGTAACAAGGGTCAAATTTGTTTTTTATAATAATGTAGGTGTTTGTGCTAGTGTTGGGAGTTTTGCAACAAACTTCTTTCGGAACATATTGGAAAAACAAGTAACTTTTTTTTTAAACTCATTTAAATCAATATTTAACTTTAGTCAAATTGAAAACAACATGTTAATTACTCAAACGAGATTTTGATAAGTGAGTCCCTTAGATAAGACATGGAAGGGAAAATCCCTCTAGCGAGTGACGTTTGGAACCCTAATGGCATGTGATGCATTCCATGCTTACAACATGAACCATTGATGCTCTGGCAAACCTATTGTTGGACAATGATGGCCATTTGGCCTAAGTGCTCTATAAATAGATGATTTATGGGTTTTTTTTTCATTTATTAATCTTGAATTTGTTGAAGTGATGGCTTTTGAAGGCCTTTTGTATTTATAATTTGCTCGTACTATTGCCCCTAGAGGTGTTTTGTAATATTCCCCTTTGGACGATATATTTATCAAACTTTTGTGTTATTATTCTCCCTCTATTCGTTTTTCTAAGACTTGTGTTCCTTAAGTTGACGAAGAAACCTCATAAGACATGAACAACGAAGTCTTGAGGGGCAGTTACGATTCCCAATCCTGAGTCAAATGAGATTTTCTCTTAGGGTGGCAACAACTTCTCATTAGGAATCAAATAAAATAACATAATAAGGCGACAATAACTCATTATCATGATCCAATGTGATATCCTAATAAGATGGCAAGGATTTTTTTATCAAGATCAATCGTGATTATCTAATAAGGTGGCAAAATTTCCTTATCAGGATTCAGCAAAATAGCCTAATAAGGCAACATTGACTCTTCATTAAGATCCAACAAAATTGTCTGATAAGGTGACAAAGACTCCTTATCAAGATCAACTGTGAATGTCTAATAAGGCGGCAAACATTCCTTATTATTATCCAAAAAAAAGTGTTTGATAACACGAAAAGACTCCTTATAAGAATCCGGCGTGTTTTCCTAATAAGGTATAAAGTATTCCATATCAGGATTTAACGAAATTGTGTAGTAAGGCGACAAGGACTTCTTATCAGGAACCAACAAAATTGTATGATAAGACGACAAGGACTCCTGGTCAGGTTCCAGCATGCAGGGACGGAGTCAGAAAATTTTGAGTTGTGGGGTCAACATACATATAACATTTCATTTTCAAAAATATAAATATAAATTATAGTTGTTCTCTACGATTTTTCATGTTCTGAAAATGTTGAATGATTTTCTCATTTTCAACATCAACAAAAATATCTCTCTCAATGTAAGTAACTAAGCAATCATTTAACCAATCATCACCCATGCGATTTCGCATTCGATTCTTGATAATATTCATAGCAGAGAAAGCTCTTTCAGTTGTTGAAATTGTCACCGATAATATCAGAGATAACTTTAAAAGCAAATATACCAACGAATACACAACATGTTTTTTGGTCTCTACGAGTTTGATAGAAAGATCAACAATCCCCCTCTAATTCTGAAAATCCATTGTCAGAGCATACATCTAAGAAATAGTTTTCAAGTTGACAATTTAATGCCAATAATTCAACTTGAGAAAACTATGAAGGATAAAATAAAGCTAAACGAATCAACGTTTCCTTATCAAATGCAGAAAATGAATCTCTTGAACTTAAACAAGCTACACAAAGGAGCAACTCAGTTTTCATTTCTGTAAAACGATTATTCAACTCTTGAAGTTGCCAATCAATCACTTCATAAAACAATTCAACTTGAAAATGATGTAAATTAGATACTTTCTCCCTTTTTCTATTTGACTTTTTTTGTGTCAGTTGAAAAGTGTCATCCATATCTGGAATGTCAATATCATTATGCTCACAAAATAATAAAACATTATTCAACAAAGAATCTCAATCGTTATCTCTTATAGCTTGTAGCCTTATTTTGGACACTTTTACTAACTTCATAGCATTTACAATATTTTGATCACTTCTTTTAATGCTTGAGATAAATCATGTGTAATTCCTAAAACTTTTGTGCTAATAAATATCGAATCTAATAGTCATCTTTAACTTGATTGGATTGTTTACACAAGACACCTTGAATGTGCTGCTTTTGTTTCATTAGAGCTTTAATAATTTCTTCATGCTTGATTATGAGAGCTATTTACATCTCCAAGATGAACTCGAAACTTTTCAACTTTTTTTCAATTTGTAAAGCCTTATATTATAAAGGCATCACCGCAACTTTTATGTTCTTCAAGATGTGACCTCATAAAATAACAACATAAACAATATGCAACATCCTCACTTTGACTATATTCCAACCAACTTCCATATTTTAAACACCAATCTGAATTAAACTTACGAAAAGTATCTTCAATTTTTTTTTGTGGAAAAATGATTTCTTTTGATTGATAAGAGCCCTTTTGCAAATAATATCTTCTAATTTCATCTCTATCACTTAGATAATAATCTGACATTTTTGACCTTAAACCGGGACTGTTAGGAAGTTTTTTCAATTCAAATTCCAAAAACCTTTTTTTCATGGGAGAATTCAACTTGGGGCTTTGACGTTCATTAAGTGTTTAAGGATTAGAAGTTGATGATTGTTTTGTTGATTTTCTTTTGAAATACTTTTCCATTACTTATTACTAAAAACAAAACAAAAAATCAAAATCAAAATCATATTCAGAAAATTCATAATAATACTATAAAATTGATACAAACACAACAATTTCAAACAAACACTACAAAACTCTAAAAATAAATTTTCTCCCATTATTAATTTTTTTTCATAATTTTTAATATATCAAATATATTAATATATTATTTATAATATTAAATCTTGAATCAATAATAAATACGATGGGACATGGGTCCACCTTTTCAACATAATAGCTCCGTCTAGACGATAATAATTTCTTATCAAGATCTTGCAAAATAGTCTAATATGGCAGAAACAATACCCCATAGGGCACTTCCCAACATGTGGATGATTAAACTGTCATAATATCAACTGATACACATATGGTTTCAACGCTTATTTGAGAGGAAGAGTCTTATTTATACTAATACTAGACAACTCATTTTTATTAAATAAACAAATCATGATATATGAAAGAGATACAAAATGGATTCAAACTTAATTATTCTTTCTAAATGGACTCAGACTTAATTATTATGATACACGTCTGTGAAAGCCATCCCAAATGCTACTTGGTAACTTAAGCACGCATCAAATGACCAATGCTCAATTTCAAAGGCTACTTTCATGCAACCTACTATAGAGTTTGTTAGGCTCTATTTCTGAATAGTAGATGTACTAGGATAATTTTTTTTAAAGTCAGACACATTAACATCGAAGAAACACAAGGTTAGCACTATAGGTCGTTCGAATTTGTGTTTTTGATCATCCATTGGTTGTAACACTCACTTGTTTCGTGTTTGGGTTTGTCAACCTCTCACCCACGTATAAAGCATAGGGAGTGACATATACTTAC
The DNA here is from genome assembly GCF_024323335.1 of Lathyrus oleraceus. NCBI lineage: Eukaryota > Viridiplantae > Streptophyta > Magnoliopsida > Fabales > Fabaceae > Lathyrus > Lathyrus oleraceus. The sequence continues at coordinate 510,149,622 of NC_066585.1, forward strand.
GTACTAATGGAATAGAAAGGTCAAGGGGAGGAGCCACGTTTTCACTGATAGTAGGAGGAATAACGACTCTCATATCCCACATATTTCTGAAGAAGGAATAACCACTCCCTGGATCTAAATATCTAGATCCAAAAGGTTTCTATAAATAACTCAATTCATGTTTTGTAGGCTGCAGTAATCATATGACAGGAAACAGGAACTAGTTTTTCAAGTTTGATGAATCAGTTAGAAGATCAATTTGTTTTGCAAACAACAACATGGTGACATCAGAAGGAATATGCAACACCAGGGTGAAAAATAAGGATGAATATGAAGATATCATCAATGATGTCTTGTATGTTCCTTCAATGACAAGTAACTTGATTAGTTTGGGTCAATTACTTGATAAGAATTACACAATGAAGCTGGAAGGAGGGAACTCAAGGTGTTTGATGAAATGTCTAGGTTGATTCTAAAGACACCTTTATCAACCAACAGGATATTCAAGGTCATGGTTAATATGCTTGATCACCAATGTCTTGCATCAACCAAAACTGAAGATAAAAATTGGGTTTGGCATCAAAGATTTTGTCATCTCAATTTTAGGAGTCTTAGCTTGATGCACAAGAAGAAGATGGTGTATGGACTTCCAAGGATTGAAGTTTCAAAGTAGTTATGTAAGGAATGTTGCATAGCCAAGTAGACCAGAAAGCCATTCAAATATGACTTGCCAATGAAGTCACAACATAATCTTGAAATTGTGGATCCAGATGCGTGTGGTCCCTTTGAAGTGAGGTGACTAGGAGATAATTGTTATTTCTTAACCTTCATAGATGAATCCACTAGACATGTATTGATTTATTTGTTGGAAAATAAAAGTGAAGCTTTTAAAAAATTTAATTACTGGTTAAAAAGCAAGCTGGAAAGACCATCAAAAGGTTAAGAAGTGATGGTGGCAGTGAGTATACCTCATGTGAATTGCTCTGTTTTGTGATCAGGATGGGATTGAGCATGAAGTGTTAACACCATACACACCTCAGCATAATGGCATTGCTAAAAGGAAGAATAGAAACGTCTTGAATATGGCAATAAGCATGCTCAAAGCAAAGCAGATGCCTAGGCACTTATTGGGTGAAGCCACTTTAACTGCAGTGTACATCATCAATAGATGTCCAACAAAGAAGTTGATCAACAAAATACCTCATGAAGCCTGGTTTGATTGAAGCCAAGTGTTGGTTATCTCAAAATCTTTGGCTCACTATGCTTTAGACATGATCATGAACAACTTATAAGAAAGTTGAATGATATAAGCCAAGTTATGGTTATGGTTGGATGTCATTCAAAAGGTGTCTACAAGTTGTTCTCACCAACTGTAAATAAGGTAGTGATCAATATAGATGTGGAGTTTGATGAAAGAAAAGGTCGGAATTGGCTGAAAAATTCCAGAAAATCATATGCAAAAAGGTGAAAGTTAAAGCCACATCATAACTACTCTGAATGATGATGAATGAGTTGCACCAACTAAGCCTGTACAAACTCAAGGAGTGAGAAAATCAAGGAGAACTAGAGCTCCATCAGTTAGGCTGAATGACTATGAGAGATTTCTTGATCAAGCAATCAGGGAAAATGATGAACTAATTGAAGAATCCATGATGTCTAAGGCATGACTAATCAATCATGTGCAAGCTCTGCATGATGAAAATCGGAAAGCTGCAATGGTTGAGGAACTCAAGGCCATTGAGAAAAACTAGACATAGGAGTTGGTTGAGAACTCAAACAAGAAAGCAATTAATGTAATATGGATTTACAAACTGAAGTTGAAACCATATGATGAAATTGCTAACTACAAATCAAGGTTGGTTGAAAAAGGATTTTTTTTAAGACTTGGAGTAAACTTTAATGAAATTTATGCACTTGTGGCTAGGCTTGAAACAAGCACACTAGTTGTGGCCATAACAACTTACAAAGGCTAGAAAATGCACCAACTTGATGTGAATTATGCATTCCTCAATGGGCCTTTAGAGGAAGAAGTTTATGTGAAGCAATTTTGACATAAAAGGGAAAGAGAAAATGGTGTACATGTTGAGAAAAGCTTTGTATGGATTGAAGCAAGCACCTAGAGCTTGGGACAAGAGGATTGATATCTTCTTAGTCAAGCTAGGTTTCAACAAATGCATATCAGAACATGGTGTTTATGTCAAAGGCTCAAATGAACAAGACCAAGTCATTCTATGTCTTTATGTATATGATTTGTAGGTTACATGTTCAAATGAAAAATAATTGACAAGGTTCAGAGCAAGCATGAAGAATGAGTTTGAAATGTCAGACCTAGAAAATTTGGCATATTTTATATGAATGGAAATTGTGAACACCAAACAAAGAGTTTTTATGCATCAGAAGAAATATGCAGAAGACATCTTGAAGAGGTTTAAGATGAGCAATTGCAATCTTGCAATTACACCTATAGAGACCAAAACCAAATTGAGGAAGGAGTCTGATGATGAACTTGTAGATAACACTTTGTATAAGCAGATCATTGACTCATTGAGGTATCTTTGCAATATAATGCCGAATTTTTGTCATAGTGTGGGATTGGTTAGTAGATTCATGAAGAAACCAAGGCTATGTCATCTACTTGCAGCACACAAGATATTAAGGTACATTAGAGGTACACCTGACCATGGATTATTCATGTCAAATCAACAAAACACAAGAATAGGTGCCAAGGTGTGTAGTTATTTTGATTCAGATTGGCCTAATGATCAAAATGATAGAAAGGGCATAATAGGTAACTTATTCATGCTTGGATCAACACCAATCTCATGGAGTTTAAAGAAGTGAGAAATTATAGCTTTGTCTTCATGTGAAATAGAGTATGTTGCAACCCCTTATGTAGCATGTCAAGCACTTTGGTTGGAGATGATGCTTGAAGAGTTGAGTGTGAGCAACTGTGAGAAAATTAAGTTGCTAGTGAACAATCAGTCAGCAATTGATTTGGAAAACTACCGTATGAGTTATGGTAGGAGCAAGCAAGCACATAGAAAGTAGGTACCATTTTCTTAGGGACCAAGTTAGTTAAGAGAGATTAAGCATGGAACATTGTAAAATTGAGTTGCAATTAGTTGATATTCTGACAAAGCCTCTCAATAAATCAAGTTTTGAAGGTTTGAAGAAGCTAATGGGAATGAGAAGCATGACAAACTGAACTAGGAAGGGTATTGTGGTTAATTCAGACTGCTTTTAGAATATACTTGGGGGTATATCATAGACTCGGGCAGATATATATGTTTTAGTTAGACAAATTGCTTTAAGAATATACCCGAGGGGTATATCATAGACTCGGGCGAGTATATCAGTTTTGTTTATTTAGACAGTTTGTTTTAACTTTAATTTGGTGGCTAGTGTGTCTATATATACCACCACTCATTGTAATTGAAACATACACAATAATCAATAAACTTTTTCTCCAATCACTCTCAAATTTTTTATTTCAATTTATCATCATTTATCAAATAATTTATAAGACATATTACCCCATACTTGCAATAAAATTTTCTATAAATTAATTTAAACTCAATCCAAAATATGTTGACTTAAAAATATTGATTCATATGTTATGATTTGCTTAATCTAAAAAGAGTCTTCAGTTTTTTAACACACTAAAATTTGCTACAACATTAAGAAAATGACTCATAATTACCTACACAAATACTATCTCTGGTTCTTGTTATAAAAAAAATCTATTTTGTGAATATATTGAAAAATTAATATATTTGATTTATTTATAGTCTAAATACATTAATTATTCAATAAATTTAAAAAAAGAAATTACATTAAAGAGAAAATGGCTGTGATAAATTTTAGTGGAATGACATCTTGACCTTATTTAAAGAAGACTTTGTTCGTATAAATTATGAATTTAATGTACAATCCACACTAGATTTATAAAAAAAATATATATTCTAATAAAAAATCATTAACCTATTAAATTATTTAAGTCATTTTAAAATATCAATAGAATCTAATAGAATATACTTTGTTTTATTAAATAATGGTGTAAAATTTTACATCATTACGACATCTTTTATTTTCTATAAAATTATTGTGTTTTCTTCTTATAGTTTGGGAGAGTCTTGGCTACGTTTCCCACCTTTTCTTTGCAATTTTCCTTTCACTTTAATACATATTAGTGATGCTCTATGCGCACTACAATTTGATTAAAAAAAAATAGTGTCTAGCTTTGATAAAGACATAAGTATGTATAGTTATAGTTATATATAGCTTCGGTAGAACACTACATCGCAAATACATTAATAAAGGTGCACATTTATAAAATTTATAAAATTAAGGGTAATGTTATCTTGTGCCCTAAGGACACATGTTAAGAAATAATTGTAGAAATGTTTTCTTGAAACTTGTGCATGATCATTATCAAAATTTTATAATTAATATTTTTATTACTTTTTTTAATATAAACTTTCTATTTATGAATAGCTTAACATGTGCCCTTAGGGCACAAGTTAACATTAGCCTAAAATTAAATATCAAGCAAAAGGAAAAAAAAATACAACGCTACCCCTTTTAGATGCCCAAACTGATAATCTTAAAAACCATATTTATTGTTCTAAAAGACACAAGGTTATTATACATAACTCTTTACACTCTCTATAAAAGATCTACTGTTTTTAGTGCATGAAAATCAAAAGTGTCAAAGGCAATGGTATAAAAACATGTTTTCTCCGAACACGTTTTTTCATATTTAGCCACTTGACTTGAAGCGGTTTTGAGTGTTGTTTGTCTCATAGTAAAACTTCCAGTCCTCAGTCCCACTAGTGGGGAAACCCCAATCAAGTCTACACATGCATGTTTTCCTTATACCGACATATACACCAGAGCATCTGTTGGCCTAAAAGTCGATTTCCTCTCTTGTGGGCCAGTAAAGAAATTCACAGGTGTCTCTTTCTTCACAGATACCCCAACATGCCTAAATATATCGAATAAACACCCCTAACAAAGTCATGTTGGTATTTGAATCCTGGGAACTCCTTATAATGAATAATGTACTCCCCAAATGTATCCAAGTACGTCTTATGGTAATCGGGGCAAACCTCATCAACAGGAAATAAGGGAATTATAAGTTGATATTTAAGGATGATGCGATACTCTACTAGTGACATATGTTGGCCTAAACCGTCAATAATGATCTAAAGGAGAAAATAATGAGCATGCGTTGCTTGCAAACAAACAAAAACTACTTTCTGTCTTGTGGTCATGTCAAACTCTACATCCATGTCCTAAACACTTTTACTAAAAGAAAACTCTCCAAAACATGTTGTGCTTTAGAAGGGACGGTGCCCTTTCTAGTAAAATCCCTAAGGTCAAAATCTGGAATCACAACACTAAGATTAACCAAAGCTCTATCGAAATCAAGGTTCATACCATATATCACAATGCCTATCAACATATGATTCTATAACACCCAAGATTGGGCCATAAAATCCATAAATGGGTATAAGGCAACCTCTATTGTTGAGCGCAAACTCAATCCCCCAAATTTAATAGGCAAAAAATCCTCCATTCACAACTCTTTATCAAACCAAATAGTTATTTTCTCCATATGATTAGGTTGACACATTCTAAGGCCAAAAAAGAGTTTGGCGATACCCATGCAAGAACGAAGTAGAAGAAACTAGCTTTGAGGATCTCTTAGTCGTGGAAAAAGATACATCAACTCAACCTCCCCTACCGCTCTCTTCATGGACAAATCATTGATAAATCCTTCATATCGACTAACACCCCCTCCAAGTAACTTCATCCCTAACATCGGCCCCCCAATGTCTAAAGGAAATAACTCCCCACTAAGTTTACTATCATCACACAAAGACAAAAAGATCTCAGTTTTATGAATATTCAATTCAAGACTTAATTCATGACCGGTCTCCCAAATGATGTCAATGGATTTAGCCACCTCCTCTAAATCCCCTATGATTGTCCCATCATTAAGATATCGAGCATGAATAAGAAGCTTATAATTGTCATTGATCTGATGAGTAAGAGGGTGTAACACAAGGGCAAAAAGGAGAGGACCTAACAGGTCACCTTGCTACACTCTAGTGGCTGATATAAAATGCATGTCCCCAATATACAACATTATTGCCTAAACATAGAGAAACTCAACCCACAAGGAAATAGATGAGCATCTCACCCTCACCTCTCGCAGAGTGGTTGATCGATCTACCAGGTTGAAAGGATTTATGAAGTTTATCGGGAGTATAGTCAAAGAGCCATCTCCATGTCGCTTGCTTAACACCATGTTGGTACTGTGAGAAATGGTCTCATCACCACCGGATACCCAACCCCAAACGGTAAGTCATTGAGATATCGTGTTACATCTTTACTGACCCATTTCATTACAACCTCATATATGAACTGCCTTTAGATATAACCCATAACAATTGATCGTATCCCATCATCAGGCTTCAATAACAATGTCAAAGGTGATAAGGAAACAAACTATGTCAAACTCATCAGACATCTCCATTCCAACCATATGTTAACAACTAGATTGATTGCACCTAAGAGATCTCTAGACACAACATAACCATTTCCACATATTGTGTTCAATAAATGTTGAGCCCGTAAACCATCTCTACCACATGAAGTACCTTTGGGGGAATGACTTAATGCACCTGAAGACAATATCAACTTCAACCCCTAAAGGAAATTCAGAGAACACAATGGTCGACATGGAGGGAGGTAGTTTGTACAAATGTTTAGCCTTCAAAGCTTTAATCATATGTGCATTACAGAGGACAACTCCAAATGACCCCAACACTTTCACAACCGCCGTGAAGTGACCATTTGCAATCTTACGAAGGCATTGCTTGACGTTAGAGCTCACATTTTCATCTTTCTCCTCAATATGAACTCCCTCATGGTCCAACTTATCTTACACAGAGCTTCCTAACACACTATCAACTAACTTGGTAAGACCATTTGCATCCCTCCAAATAGTTAAGCACTCTACCTCGATCCCACATATTCTTAGGCTTGAACACTTGTAAAGTGCAACGAGGAAGAAGTAACATCTGAACCCAAACACATATAGATCTCGACTCAGCAAATATCTTGAAGAGCACATCTTTCAATGCTTGAAAAAAAGCAAGACTACACTTGAGTGATATAATATTTATAGTAAAATATATGTTGTGAAGACTTATATAATAATCTCGCGTTCAATACAATTCTCTCATTTGCATCAAAGTTATCAAAGTATATTGTACATGATTCTTTTTAAAAGAAAAAGAACGGAACTAGACAAAAAGAACTTAAAAAGATATGAAAGAAACATTTTCTGACTACCATTATAAAAATAACATTTAATTTGAAATATGTATTTACAGTTTAAAATATGTTTAATAGATGAGATCGTAAATGCATGAGTCAAATTTTATATACTTTAAAAACAATTCAATTGATAATTATAAAAAAAAAATTAAAAGTATCCGCATATCCTAATCCTAATCCTAATTGTACATCTTTAAATAATGACTCTTGCCACTAAGTGGATTATGAAAATGAGAGTTAAAAGTTAATGAGATAAATATATTAAAGAATTATGAAAAATATATTTAATCTTAATGAGAGTTAAAATTAAATAAAGGATTATCATTAATATATTTAATCTTAATGAGAGTTAAAATTAAATAAAGGATTTAATCTTAATGAGATAAGTTAATGAGAGTTAAAAGTAAATAAAGGATTATGAAGATTAAATAATAAATAAAGGATTATGAAAAATATAAGTTAATGAGATAAATATATTAAAGAAATTTTAAAAAATGTATGTTAAATTTTAATATAAATTTATAATTTATTATTTTATTGTTTTTTTAATATAAATTTTTTATTTATGAGTATTTTAACCTTTGAAGTTAGCATTACCCATAAATACATACCATGTCATGTCGGTCTATGGATGAAACTGCTACCACTATATATTATACACCCTTTTACGATTTCAGAAAATAAATTGTGTATTTACCATTTTGCCACGCTTTCCGTTCTCTTCTTCTCCACCCTCTCGTTAGTCGGCACCAAACGCAGGTCTCCATCACATTGCCCTAACACTCCACCCCAAAAGGTATTCATCTTCTTCTTCTTCTTCTGTCAATTAATTCTTATAATAATAATATTCTTATCTTTTCTTCTTCCTCCCTTGTTATTTTAATTATAATTCACATCATTTTCCCCATGTTTTGATCATGTAATTTAACTCATTCATCAATTTTTTATGTTTTTGATTAAAATTCACAATATTTTATTCATTATGTTATTATTTGTTTATTTCCGTTCAAATTTTACATGTTTTGATATTGCATGTGTATTTGGGAATAATAGCACTTTAATTTTTATTAATTTTTGGCTTTTTTTAAGGGTTGTTGATTAACACCGTGTTCTTTGATTGTTTGTTACAGAAACTATGGAGGGCAAGATGGGGATTTTGTTTCTGATTGTGTTGGGTGCTGCTTGGGTTTGTGATGCAAGAGAATTAGTAAACCCTGGTAACAATATCTTGTTCTCTATTATTTGTTCTAGTATTCACTTTCTCTTTTGTGTTAGTCCTCGCAACCGCGTCGGACTGCAATTGCGGTGTGATTTAAAATCATGTGTCTGACCCTATCAGGAACTGCATCAAACAACTTCTTCAAGTATTTTCATTAAAAATAAATTTTTGAGAACCCTCAAAACTCAATTTATTTATGATGCAATGATTTTATGATGTAATGAAAAATCATTACATCAAAGTATTTTTCGATGATATATTTCAAATACCTCAATCAAAATCCACGCTGCAACGGCCGCAGTGCGCATTGTAGCAACCGCAATCACAACATCTGCAACCACGACCGCAACGGCTGAGGATAGTTTATGTCCCTCTTACCAACAGTCTTACGGTTTTGTTGAGAATTATCCTCAGAACCAGTATAGAATTTGCCAAAATTAAGCTCAAACTGATTTGATGTGTGATTGGAAAAGTTTAAGCACTTAAAGTAAAAACACTTCTAGATTAAATATCATGTGGAAAAATTTTTAAAGAAAATTTTATTCTACACACAATTATAATTTCGAAACACAAATGTAACATCGTTATTTAATATTGTTGATATATTTTTCTCATGCAGAATTAAACAGAAAACCAGACGTGTGTTCAGTTTGTGAGGAATATACAACTCAGGTACTTGATTATCTAAAGGATAACAATACTCAGGTAGAAATCATTGATTCACTTCATGATACATGCCATCAACTCCGGTCTTTAAACCAGCAGGTTTGTCTCTTTTCTGGATTCTGTTTTATTTAGATTTTGTAGTTGTGCTTCTGAGTTCTTGCAAAAATTGAATTTAGTTTCTTGCTTTTCTGTTTACCATTTTAGGGTAGATGTGTGAAGGAATAAGTGCTTATCTGGCCCTATTTTAACTGATCTCTGATTGTTCTGTATTGCACATTTTACAGTGCGGTAAATTGGTGGATTATTACGCTCCACTTTTCTTCTCAGAAATAGCTCCAATAAAGCCTGATGAGGTCTGCGAGAAGTTCAACCTTTGTGAGTCTGCAAAGATTTCTTCACAAGTTCATAGAAATAATAGCTGCGGCCTTTGCAAAGATACCATTGCAGCCTTATTGGTTGAGTTGAATGATCCTGACACTAAGGTTGGTGATTTGACCGACTTACCTTATCCCTCCTTGTTATTGCGAATCAAAAGAGCTCTTTTAAGAATCATTTGTTGAGTCTTGTTATGAATTCTAAAATACATTACTTATAAATAAAGAATATGATATTTATATGTAAATACAAGTGATATAGCAATATTTATATCTAGTGTATCATATAGGAACCTCAACAATTTAGGATTAAAATCATAAATCAAATGACAAGAAAAATTGATAACTTTTTCAGAGATGGAAAAAATTGGCTTACTTCATTGAGGGGCTGTTTGGATGAGCTTATTTGAGCTTATCTACTGCCATAAGTTTTCTGACATTGTTTGGAAGACTTAATCAAAACAGCTTATGACATTTTTCATAAATCTTTTGAACTTATTTTTATAAATTCTTCAAGATAATGAATATTAGTTTCTTAACTGAGACTTTATTGTAAAATGACAGCTAGAGATAATAGAGAAACTTCTGAAGGCTTGCAATTCTGTGGAGAAGTACAAGAAGGAGGTAAAAAACTTATGAGAAATTCCAGCTAGAGATGATATATGATTTTGCTTAATCTTCAAATTCTTTTTACAGTGCAAGAAGGCGGTTTTTGAGTATGGACCGTTGATTCTAGCGAATGCGGAGAAGTTCCTGAAGACAACAGATATATGCACTGCATTACATGCCTGCCCTGCTTCCACTATTGTTATTCAGGAAGCTACAACCATGGAAGAAAAACCATTGCTTTCTGATTCTTAATCATTGGATTGGAAGCTACATTATGGAAGAAATACTATAAGTACATTAAAGATTCATGTGCTTGTTCCTAAATCTGTCCTTCTGCTGAAAAGGTTTAACTCTCATTGATTGTCTAAGATTGTAATTATGGAATGCAAACTTTATAAGCAGTGAAAGTGTTTCTGTATGAAATTATGATTTATGGAAACTGTTGATCATCCTTTTATTTTCTTCATTCTTCCTGCTATATCATTAAAGTGCCATGTTATTTGTCAATTATGTTCATTCACATATTTTGTTATACTTTTTTCTTTTGGAATTCTTGTTATTACTTTGAAGTGCAGAAAATTGCAGGAAAATTATACTTGTTTGAAATGTGTCTTGGTATCTGAAGAAATATGTAAAGAAAGAAAATTTCTCATTATGATAAACTGAATAAGTGAATACAAAAACTGATCAAATCAGTTACAAGGTAACTTATATACAAGATGAGAAAAAGGCTAACTAACCGAAAAACAAAATTAGTTATAATTAATTAAAGTTAAGAGCTAAATGTAACTATGATTAAAGATAACTAGAGTTAAGTTTAAATACAACCAACAATATTAATGATATTAATATTTCCCTTCAAGTTGGATTGGGGATGTTGTAAAGTCTCAATTTGGAAATTAAAACTTAAATGAATTCACATAGTGAAAATATTGGGTCTTGAGAGCGTGATCATGTTTGAATCCATTGGGTCAGTCTATACGGAGCTTTGCTCTGACTTTAAACGGAGTCCTCGTTAGTGGATGATGGAATTGATCCTCTTGGATTAGTCGTAAGGCTGGATATTAAGATTTTAAAAAAAATGATAGTCAATTTTGATATGTTTAATACGATTTTTTTAAAATAATTACTATTTTTCAAAAAAAGTCCTTAAATAATCATATTTTTAAAAAATCAAATTAATCATTTTTCAAATAATTTTTTTTTGTCCCTAAGAGGATGCCTCATTGATGCATGCACTTATTTTTTAGTCTAAGGCTCATGGTCATGTGTCATGTCATTGTTTGTGATACATGCATGCAACCTTTATGAGCATGTGTCATAGTCTGTGATTACTGTTTTTCTTATATATATAAATCATTCCCTCCCCACCATTTCCCATCCATCTTCTATTTCTCTCCTTTAATTTTTCCTTAAGATGTCGTCTTATATTATCAAGAGAAATGACAATTTGATTTATTCGGCAGTAAAACTTTCGATGAAGATCCGAGTTTTAATCACAGAGACTTTCGAGCATCTTCAGAGGAGCTTGGTTGTTAGATGGAGACATAGAAGACAGTGAAAAGATCAGAAGAATTGGAAGACCTGTTACATCGTTATAAACAATAATGGAGAACTTCGTATATGGGAGTCAGTTAAAACTGGCAGTGATTGTCATATTATGATGCATAGTTCAGGTGAAATTATTCTGATGATTGTAATCGCATAGATATGTTGTTTAGTCGTTTTATTTGTTTGTCGTGTTATTGTTTTAATTGTTGTAACTGAAAGTTGTAATCTTTATGAAAAGAACGTTGTTTTCAATATTAAATTAAATGGTTACAAAAAATAAATTTCATATAAAAGGCAGAACTAAAAGTGAATTATTTAATTATGTTATGGAGCTTGCTCTAACATTGGGATAATTTGTATCATTGTGTTCGGGATGACGGCATGAACTACATAATTTCACCATTTTATTCGCTGTATCCATTTCGGTTTGAATATGTTATTAGGGCGATGTTTTTTCTTTCTTCACATATTTCCATTATGTCAAACTATTCCTCATTGATATGTATGCCAATAATCCTCCTTTCCTACCACCGGAAAGCTATTGTTATACACATTTCATAAGTTTATGATATTGTAAACGGCGGATAGTAGGTTAAAAGGGTCCTGCCGAACATGTGAACATGCCGCTATGACATGGGAGTAAGGCATACAGAAGGTTTTAGAACTTTTCGTAATGACACCAATATTTATCTAGTTCGACCCGATAGTACCCCTTGGTCTCCCCTCATTGTTGTCCATTGTCTCATCTACACTGAATCAACCTTTACGACTGTCAAACATTGTGATTACATGTGTGTTAGCTTTGGCAGCTTCCTCATTAATAAACTTCATAGAACTTCCACTGAACAGTTGCCCCGATTGTAACACTGAACTCCATTTTGAACGTCTGGTCTCAAACAGTGACCCTAAACTAAAATAGGTTGCTCTCACCAAAGCGGTTATCGATAAGTTTCAGATGCCTTTGAAGATAGAGTTCATTGATTTTACAAGATTGGTTGTCATGTGGCCCACTCATTGAGTATTGTAAAATGCCCTGGTCCACTTCTCCACTGGAATATTATCGATCCACCTTAATGCATATGTATTTGTCAATCTAATCTCTTTGCGGTAATGTTGGAACGAAGGTTCTGGTAATGCATACCCTGCCTGCGTTCATAACTTTCTTCTGAAGTGTCTTGTCTTTGATCTCTCGCATAAAATTTTGAGCGATATGTCTAATGCAGTAGACATGTGTAGAAGAAGGATCTTGCCAGTCGTTATCAAGGTTTTTGTATTCACTCTCAATAGATGGATGTCTGTCTGAAATCAAACATAAGTTAGATTATGGAGCAACGTGTAATTTGAGATTCTTTAGAAAGAAACTCCATCCACCAACAGTCTCCCATTCAACCAGAGCGAAGGCCATTGGAAAAATATTGTTGTTGCCATCTTGTGCCACTGCCATGAGTAGCGTTCCTTTATATTTCTCGTACAAGCATGTTCCATTAATTTTAATAATAGATTTGCTGAGTGCAAAACCTTTGATGCATGGTTCCTACACCCATAAGAGTCAGTGGAATACTACATTTCCACTAACCCAAGTTCTGTCTAGGGTATATGTCGGTAGGGTCTCCAAAATTGCAACAGTCCCTGGAGCATAATGCTTAAGTGCCACCAAGTATCGTGGAAGTTCTTTGTACGAATCCTTCCAATTTTCGTATACTTGTTCAACCGCCTTAGTTCTATCTATCTATTCCTTCATGTACGAGTGAGTATAATCATATCGTGTAACGATATGCGAGATTATTGTCCTCACCTTCAATGGCGGATCCTTGCTAAAGACAAATAATATTTCATTGCATATTAGCTGAGAGTTGAGTTTGCGATGATCCTACATGTGATTATGCAAGTGTGAGGTGGACCCATATAACGTATCTCCTAATAATCATTCCTCTTCCGATAAGATGTTGTCAGCCGAAACATGCAGAGCACGTTACGACACAAAATCTTATACCTCGTCACATTAGTGCGATTGATGGTATAATTAGTTGAGATTTCCATGTGAATTTGTTTTATAGCTATCACACAGTCTTATTTTATGTGAAACTTGTATCCAACTTTTAAAGCTCCATCCGTCTGCATATACAGATTGTAAATATATCCGAGGATGGTTTGTCTACACCCAAGTTCAAGTTTGTCATGTGCTGAGGCGGACAATACACATGACTCGAAGGTAACGACTCTTGCTCGTGGTTGACAATGTCATCGCCCACAATATGATCAATCAATAGCTCATCTTTTCTTCTTCCTCGTCAATATAATCGACTTTGGCTTGTTCGTCGTCGTCAATTTCGTAAAAAACTTGTGAAAGATTTGTTGGTGTAAGCCCTAGAGGCCAATATTTATGTACTTGTATCGAATTATTTATTAATAATAAAAGGCTTTTTCTTTATTATGTTTGTTTAATAAAGTCCTTAGAATAACTAGTCTATTTAATGTATCAAGTGTGACTTAATCATGAGATCACATTAAACATAAGGACACTATTCTTAAAGTATTCGTAGTCGAGCTTTATTGTGAAGTGGGATAACATTAAAGCATTAAGACTATTATGTATATAGACTGATGATCACATCTCATGGATCATGGATAAGGAGTTATCAAATCTTAAACATAGGTATGAATATTAAGAGTAATATTTATACTGGATTGACCCGCTATGAGAATACTATATAGAATGTTATGAAAAGTGTCATAAGTTATTCTCATGGTGATAATGGTGTATACCATCCTTTGACCTGAAACCACTATGGACCCTAGATGTAGAGTCGAGTGCCTTATTGTTGATCAAACATTATCCGTAACTGGATGACCATAAAGACAGTTGATGGATACTCCACGAAGCATGCTAAAGGACATGAGTGACCTAGATGGAATTTTCCCATCCTGCGTAACAGGATAAATGCCTATGGGCCCAATATTGAACTGGACAAGGATGACACAGTCTATGCTTTGGGTTCAATATAGACATAAGGGAAAAAAGGGTAATTGTACACATAAGTATTATCACAAAAGGATTTGTCAGATCACATGACATTTCGTGTCTTGGGTAGCAGTGATGTGTTGCTAGATACCGCTCACTATTTATTATGTTAAATACGTGATTTAATATGATTGTCAATGTCGCGAAAACCTACAGGGTCACATACAAAAGGACGGATTGAGGAGAGATAGAGTAACTAAGGAACACCGTAAGGTACGGTGCACTTAAGTGAATTGTAGAACATCGTAAGGTACAGTGTACTTAAGTAGAATGCGAAATATGGTAAAGTACCACGCGCTTAAGTGATTTTGGCATATTATAAGATATGGGCCACATACACTTAAGTGGGCTTTTTTAGCTTACATCCCACACAAGTGGTTCTATAAATAGAACCCTTGTGCAGAAGCATTTGTGTAGTTGCAATTTCGTTTCTCTCTCTCTCTCTCTCTCTCTCACACACACACACACACACACACACACACACACACACACACACACACACACACTCAAAGCCTTCATTCATAGCAGCTAGCACTGAGATTGAAGGAATCCATTCGAGTGGACTGAGTAGAGGCGTTGTCGCCGTTCAACGTTCGTGATCGCTCTGTAGATCTGCACCAAAGGTCTTAATCTCTATAAGAGGTAACGATTCTATCACTGATCATGCCCATTCGTAAGGATCACTAAAGGAGAAAAAATTTAAATTCCGCTGCATTTTGGATCGCCCTTCTCTTTCAAGACTAACGATCTGAGACAACTGATTTTGTTGTAGTAAAATATACAAGTAAATATCGTTGAACTTGAAATGTTTATGAGTTTAAAACATATTTTGAACATCTTCATCATCTTGAACCTTTAGCTGAAAAAACTTAACTTGGTTGTTGACAAAAATAACTAGATTTTTGTAAATGATTTGTGACATGGACCACACTGTAACTTCGCCTCTATTCTCTCTTTCAAATGCGAAAAATTTGATCTTCTATTTAATATACACTGGGTAACATCGGTATTACGAAAATTAAAACCGAATAATTCACATTCAAATATCTCACCATTTATGTGAGTATTGATCATGTATTGTGGTGAAAGAGCCACTTTGTGAAAATTTTGGTTTGCTAGTAGCGTATTTTCGTTTGTTTGTAGTATATTTTGGTGGTGATAATACAATGTAACTTGGTTCAAAAACGAATACGTGTGCATTTAACTAGGCTGGAAAAAGCATCAACCAAAATTTACTCATGCGCCATAAGCAATGGCGAATGTCTTATATGCTTTACATAAGCGCCATTGCTTATGGCTTGTCACGTGTTCTGCAACCATGCATGCATGCCATGCTGATTTCTAGCATTCCTAACCTGCAAAACTGCCATGTTGCACTGCATGCATGCCCCTAGGACTCGCCACTTTGACTGGCGCATGTGTGGAAAGTAAGCCCACGTGCCATAGGCTATGACACATTAGTGTTTGTTTGCATGCAAGAAAACTTCCACGTGATTGCATTGATCCTATATAAAAATGTTTTTATCTCAATACATTTCTATAAAAAAAATCAACAAACACATTTTATCAACAACAAACACACAAAACATTCCAAAATATGGCTCTATTAACCATGGGTGAGACACATAGAGGAACCATCAACAAAATTGCGGAGTGTGTAAGTCATTATTTCAAATCTATTACTAAATTTATCGCTACATTACTATATTTCTCATTAATCATTTTCCTTAATTATTTTTTATATTATTTTTTGTTAGGATCCAAAGAGATTTCATTGTCGTGTACATGAATATATCCCACACGACGAATTGATAGAATCGTATTTACGAGCACTCGGTTTTGGTAATTTACTCAACATAGTCTCATACTCTGTTGATTACAAATTTATCCTCGCTTTAGTAGAAAGATGGAGACCCAAGACACGCACATTTCACCTTCCGCTCCGTGAATGTATCGTTAAACTAGAGGACATGTACATGTTGTTGGGTTTATCTATCGAAGGTAGGGTTGTTAATGGTCGAGTTAACCAAGATAACACAATATGCGAACAACTTTTGGGTGCCCTTTTGTTTGAAGACACAACAAGGGGTCAATGTATTAATTTAAAGTATCTTAAACAACATTATTCAAGTAAGATATTAACTGAAGATTCGATCGAGGATAAAAAAATAATTAAAATTCGATGTTATATTATATTACTATTTGATAATTTTTTATTTCCTGAAACTACCGGTAATATGTAAATATTATGTATTTACTTTTGTTAAGAAACATAAATAAAATAAGAACATATAGTTGGAGTTCATCTATTTTGTCCCATGTATATAGTTCTTTGTGTAAAAACGCACAAAAGTGTACTTGTTCATTTTATTGTTGCACTTTTTTGCTCCAATAACGGGGTTGGTCGAGAATGTTGTCACTCGCCCCCGTCAACGAGAACAGCTTCACATTCCCATACGCGACAGTAAGTTTATCTCATTATTTCCATTTGCTTACTTTATACTAAAACTAACTATAAATAATTTATTTTCACTCTTTTCGATTTAGGTGGTCTATTCTAGGGATGAACTACAACAAATATCCCAAACACACTATAACGGTCTATCGAAATCTTATAGATCACCTTTGATCGAATGATGTATTACAACTAAATAACTCGTCATCTTGTTAATTTAGTTTTAACATTACCAATTTAAAAATATTTTAATCATGTATTTTTCCTCTATAGTTTACCTGGAGGCCATATCCGGGTCTCGACCATGAGATTAACCCCGAGGATGTTGCAGTTTGGACTGCAAAACCAACAATAATCAGGTTCACTACTGTGGAGATGCACCAGATTGACTATGTCAAATTGTAATTCGGCATGCAGCAACAAATCTCAGACCCTCCGACGTGTTTAGGACAATGGCATCAAATAAGAGTCGATGCCCAATGAAATTATTCCGATTGGAGAGAGTTCGCTAGGGAGGCATGTCATCAATGGAAGCATCGATATCAACGGATCATAAACGAACCTATCATGCATGATGTTAGACCAACTCTAAATTATATGAACTAATATACATCGATTACAATGACACGATTTGTGTTTGACCTAAGGTATTTGATCGACCCACGTCAACGGGCTTCGTCATCATACGCCCAACAATCAACCCCCGCCCGACAACCAACGCTACAACATTATCAACCCATCCAAACCCCACAACATCACCATACCAGATACACCCAACAACCAATTGAACATGATTATGAACCCACATACACCTAACCCCGCAACCAATTCATGTCACACACCCAAATACAAAACCAAGAGCATGACCCATACTACCAATAACCATATGTTTCCACCATGTCTTACTATATCCTCGAAGAGGTATATGATTCCATCTCATCCAACCATAACACCCCAACAATGTACACCCAAACATCACACCACCAAAGCACTCAAACATCACATCGTCAAAGCACCCAACCAACACATGTCTTTCAAATACCACAAGAACCATTACTTCGTTTCCACAATGATTCGTTGTCCAAATTCAACCAACTAGCCCGCCAACACGTAATCCAACTAACACGAACCAACTACAATAACATGGGCACCAAACTCAATTACGGCAACACCGACTACTTGGGAGATATGATCGAAGATTTTTTTAGATAAAACTAATATCCCAGGAACCCCGCACCAGTCACCTTTGGCTCGGGTGAATACTAGGAGACCCCAAATACCACGGGAAATTTGTGGGAGACCTAAAAGGCAAGCGAATACGTCGGGGTATGGAACCAGTGGACATTACAATTGAGCGGGTCATTAAAATTCTCTCCAATCATTGTGTAATTCTATTTGATGGGATAATATTATGATTTATTTTTTATTAAACATTTGATTTATAATTATTTTGTTGTTAAAGTAATTTATAAAAAAATAACACAGTAGCCATGGCGCATGCTCCTAAAGGTTGCACGCATGCGCCTCAGACAGTGGCATGACACGTGACCATGTGCCACAGGCATTGGCAACTTAGACTAAAAAAAGAGTGCATACGCCACAGGCAGTGATGCATCCTCTTAGGGGAGAATTTTTTTTGTCTGAAAGGTGATTACTTTGGTTTTTTTTCTTAAATGTGGTTATTTTTTAGGGATTTTTTTTTAAAAAATGGTTATTTAAAAAAAATCCTTAGTACGCTTATGAAATGTAGGTTTATGAGTCAAGTAAATAGTTGAAACATTATTATAACATATTGAAGTATGAACATGTCGTGTAATCTGCAAATCAGAAAGCAGATAATTTAATAATTGAACCTCACAATAAATACTTATTGAGGCTCTGTATTTGGCTTCAGAGAAGGATCTAGATTAGGTGTGGCAAACAGGCATGTCCATCCTGTTTAGACCTGCTCCCTAAAAATTCGCAAAAAAATGAGGACGGGGCTAAACAGGCCCGTGGGAACTGTGTTATTTTAGCCTAAAAATGAAAAACCTTATTGATTAGAAAAATAGCAAGTGTACTATTTTGCCTATGTAGTAATAATGAGGAAAGTTCCCCAAATGTTGATCTCAAGGACTGTGTATTAATAATGAGTTCTAATTGTCGTTTAATCAAACAAAAACTAAAGTTGGGATTTGTTGTGCGGATTTATATAAAAATAATTGTGCACAGAATAAATAGATTATTTAAATGGCTTTGACAGATATGAGCATCATGCTAGAGAGAGTGTATGATTCTTTCTTGTAGCAACTATGAATCATCATTGCAACAACATATTTTACATAATCAATATTAGTTCTTAAAGTTGTTTTCTCCTAAATCCTTAGTGAGAAAACCTTTAATCATTCATCCCAAATTACTATGCTCATAGATGATTACTGATGAAATTAAGCATTACTATATCAAGAATTATCTGGTTATTATAGGGTAACCCTAGTCCTAAGATATATCTACCATAGCATATTCTCATGAAAGCATTACCAAAGGTGGTCCAACCTAGTTGTTCATCATACATCAATCTCAGTTTTTCCGAAAGAGAAAGCATTACAAATATCAAGAGAATAATTTAATTATGAAAAACACATTGTTATTGCAAATAGAGAATCATAGTCATTATAGATCCAAATCAGAGACACCCCCTAACATTGGGGAGTTTAGCTACTCATAATATTCAATAAAAACAAAATACAAAGTTTAGATATTACGGGTACTAAGATGAAATTGAATCTTCAATCGCTTCCGTTCATGAAAATCAGTCTTTCACCAAAGCTTTTGTGTTCTCCAATCTTTCTCTATGCATTTTTGCCGTCCAAGAAGAAGTCCCCTCAAATGTGATAGCAATTTCGCTTAAATAGAGAAATACCCCTTTTTCAGATTCCTCTAGTCAATCCAATTTTTCTGGACAATAAGATCAGGTCTGAAAATAGATCAATCAACAATAATTTCCAACTGAAGCTGGGGGTTTATGTCTGTTATGACCAATAGCAGGTGTTACAGGTGGCCGTAGCAGGCCACTGGTTCTGGCTTGCCAACTGAAGCTAGAGGTTTATGTCTGCTACGGTCAATAGCAGGTGCTACGAGTGTTCGTAGTAGGCCATTGGTTCTGGCTTGCCAACTGAAATTGGAGGGTTATGTCTGCTACAGTCAGTAGCAGGTGCTACAGGTGGCCGTAACAGACCACTATTTCTGTTCCTTTTCCTTTTAACTAGGGTTTCAACTACTTCTCTTCTACAGCCTATAGCAGGTGCTACGAGTGGTCGTAGCAGCCCACTGTTCCTTGGGCCATATTCTCATATTCTTTGCAATTCTTCATAGTTTTTAGCCGAAGTCCTTCTTGAACATTTATTTGATCCTGAAAACAGTAAAAACACACAACCAAAGCATAAAATATGGAAAACGGAAACAAATTAATGAAAAACAGTGAAAAGATTAAATGACATTAACGATAAAAGAAGGTGTAAAAACCACTTAAACCATATGAAAAATGCAAATAACTCGCCTAATTTCACATGTTAAAAAGATAATAATTATAGCACAAATGGTGATTGTTCACAACCCCAAATTTAGCTTGTTGCTTGTTGTCAAGAAACTTTAAGTACAAAGAACTCATGTCATTCCCAAATGAAAGAAAAACTTTTCACGTACCACCATACCTCTAAGATCTTCCATGATCCTAATTTGTTGACACCTTTGGTTTTTTATTGGATTACTGAGGTCGATTGATTGACCACACCTTCACTTGAAAGTAATGATTCACCCATCACCTCAATTCACACTCTCACCAAATCTCTCAGGTGTTAATATGTTGTACACTCAAAATTCATAGTATGCAATACCATACAATAGGCTTGAATAAATTCTCTTTTGATATCAAGGTGCACGACACACACACACACACACACACACACACACACACACACAATATTTGAAGTCTTTATGATTGTAACGGGGCTAGAGTTAAGGTGGGATAATTTTGGAAAAGTATGCTAAGTTTCATAGTCAATACGATCATTATCTTCACTATGCTCATTCTGATGGATTAGTGCTGGAATTATTTCTTGTGCTGGTCCTTTAGGATTAATTATTATCGAGGATTCAACTTTTGAATATGTCTTTATTTTCAATGTCCGCTGACTTCTCTTTCTTTCAAGTGCCATGATGATTATTTTTCTATTATTCATTTCAATTTGATTTTCAAATTTGCATCTTTTTTTTTCAATCATTAGGTGCCCTCATTTGTACTAACACTGCCAGTTACCCCAAACTTTAAAGGTTGTTATCCCAACAACAACCTTAAACTTAGAATGAACATGGATCTGATAACTCACATAAATACTCTGAACATGGTGGGGGAGTGTTCAGGCCATAGGTTAATATGATGTGGTTTTTAAAACAAACAAATGGATAAAGGCTTAAATAGGGTTAACAATGGATAATAATAAAACGGATGGCTAGAAAGGCTCAGGGGTAAAAAAAAAGTGCCTCAATGTGTGTAGTCATGCAACCGAAATCAGAAAAGAACGTATGCAAGTTCTGAATGATAAAGACATATCTGCATGCTCTCTTATGATGTATATTGTATTTGCCTTTTTCTACTATCACCATGTTGGGTAGAGCTGACAATCTCCACGGTACCTCTTGCTCGATGTGGTTTCTCAATCAGTTGTGGTAAACCTGCTCAACTTCCAGTCCAACTCAATTAAACCAATCTGATCATTTAGAAGTATATATAAAAAATATTTTGGCGAGTTAACATGCATAGAGGACACACTTGCCTTCAGTTTGGGTACTTTTTGCACAACCATTAAAGCTACAATTATCATATTACTAGATAAAAGTAAACAACTAGAAAATAAAACACTTAAAGCAAATAAAACTCATAAATTAATATAAAATTGAAACTATAAAATAAAAATTACGAATACTTTCCCTGGGTTGCCTCCCAAGCAACACTCATTTATCGTTATTAGCTTGACGTTTTATTCCTCCTGTTAGGGGGGGGGGGGACTTCAGCTTTCACACCTTGTTGCACTTCTTTTCCAAAACTAAGAAATCATATTTTTCAGACATATGGACTCCTTTATGCCACAAGTCCTTTCCAACTTCCATATCCTTACCTTGATGTCGCTTTCTCTTCTTTCTCATGGCTTTTGGAATGGAAATATGAGTTTTTCCACTCGGAGTTGCTAATGGAGGTGATATCAGTTGAGATGGTCTTCCACTGTTCCTTGGACCATACTTTTCTTATTCTTCACAATTCTTCACAGTTTTTAGCCGAAATCCTTCTTGAACATTTGATTGATCCTGAAAACAGTAAAAACACACAACCCAAGCATTAAATGCGGAAAACAGAAACAAATTGATGAAAAATAGTGAAAAGATTAAATGACATTAACGGTAAAAGAAGGTGTAAAAACCACTTAAACCATATGAAAAATGCAAATAACTTGCCTACTTTCACCTGTTAAAATGATAATAACTATAACACAAATGGTGAGTGGTCATTTATTTTAATGCTCGTGTCTACAAAAGCCTGCAAAAAATGGGTAAGGTATGACAAACATATTAGAGGGAGCGGATCTAAAGCCTTGTCCCGTCTCGCGAAAAAGTGCGGGAAAAATGAGCATGCCCAACGGACGAGGCTCATTTTTCCATCCCTAATCTAGATATTGTGGACTGTTTTTTTAGATTTCCAAAAAATTAAAGTAGAGTTTAAAAAGACACAGTAGCCAGTAATAGACTTGCGAGTATCCAAACAACAAGCCTAGTCTGAATAAAAGAAATTAGATAATTGTAGAGAATTACAAGAAAAGAAAAAAAAAATAAGTAGGAGTAAATTTTATGTATGTAAGTACACGAGTAACACCATGGAAATGAGATTCTAGATTCTTAAATACAAACTGACTAAGTTGCTAAACAAAAAAAATCTATATTCAATATGGTATGTGTGAGATAAATTAATTGACCTATCAACCTTTTATAAGCTGAATGATCTAGATTAACAGGGCAACCTTTAACAGTAAGTTTAGTGGAAGATTAAAGAGGGTGGTAGCAGGCTTGGTAACAAAAGTACCCTATGAATCACAAACTCTGACACGGGTACGACACGACACAGACACTGATAATGTTAAAATATAGAACACCGACACTGCTACATATAAGATAATACTTCAGCTTTATTTCCATCTATGATTAAAAAAGTTGAAAATATTTGAATCAAAATTAATATCGTTAATTCTTTATTGATAATATTATTTAAATACACGTTTAACATTTTTTTAATTTATGTGAGATTTGTCCAAAACATGTATAAATGTAGGTTGAAACAAATAAGAAAAAAAAATTGTTTGAAACATTAGTCTGAATTGTCTGACAAATATGTTATGAGTGTCATAGGGTGTCAACGATTGATTCGAAGAGTGTCGAAGTAAAGAAAAAACCATTTTTTAGTGGACACTTGTCTAACTTTTTCGACACTTCTTTGATTTTTTCGACACATGTTGTACGAGTGTCATACAAGTGTCAGACACCGCGACACCTTTACTCCTAAAATTGTTTGTGCTTCGTAGAGGGTACCATTGTCACAAAGTAGTTTAAGGGTATATTTTTTCTAATTTGATGAGATATCAGATTTAGTACGAGCAACTTTTAGTCCAAGAAAAATCTTAAGGACCTGAATTTTTACTTTTACTTTTGAATAGGGTATCTAGAACTTGTTTAACATGTTACATCTTAGTCATTGAGTTACCAGTAAGCACTATGTCATCAACATAGGCTAATAAAGATGTAAGTTGAGAAGAAAATGCCTTGATAACCAAGGAGTCATCAACTTGAGACCTAAAGATGAATGAAACAACTAGTACATTAGCAATGATAATTTTGTAATTAACTTGATCTAATATTAATTATAGTAGAATGATTTAAAGGTTGAACAATAGGAGATGATATAGGAGAAGAAAATAAAGAAGAATTTAAATTTGATTACACTTCTAGAAATAAAAATCTAATGAAAAGACAAATCATATAAGAT
This sequence comes from Lathyrus oleraceus, assembly GCF_024323335.1. Classification (NCBI taxonomy): domain Eukaryota; kingdom Viridiplantae; phylum Streptophyta; class Magnoliopsida; order Fabales; family Fabaceae; genus Lathyrus; species Lathyrus oleraceus. The sequence goes on from NC_066585.1 coordinate 510,173,913, forward strand.
GCCCTATAATAAGTGGTTCTTTCTATAGAATTTGATAAGGAGATTTATTAGAAAGAATGCGAGTATCACTCCTTAAACATTCTAGTTTAGGGCTAAATTGTGTTTCAATGAAGGAAATAAAATTTATTAAATGGATTAAATGGATTCTTGTTTTAGCTTTAAATTTCGCCAAAATCACCCAAATGAATCTACTATAATCATCAATTAATATGAGAAAATATTTATAACCTAAAATTGAAGTGTAGGAATATGGACTCCAAATATCAAATATCAGCATTAATAATATTAAAAACATTAGAAGTTTTAATGATACTACTAAAATATGTTAACTTTCTTTGCTACAAAAATGACAGATATCACATGGGGCTTTATCTTTATTGAATTGAATAAAGAAAAATTGACAGATATTCATTGATGTCTATGTAAAGAGATATGACATAATCTCACATGTCATAGGATAGAATCTGAAGCATTATTGGAATTCCAATCAGAACATGAATGAAAAGAAGTAAGGCAAACTAAATTAGAATTAGACTAGATTGCTTGAGCATGAATAATATATAGACCACCAACCAATCTAGTTATACAAATTATCTTCTTGGTGCTTCCTACAAATATATACAATGGTTAGTAGTAAAAATATTAGAACAATTATTTTCCTTTTAACCAGTTGTGGAATTGAAATCAATTTTGTATGAAAATTTGGAACAAATAAAACATTGCTAAGCTGCAGGTCATTCAAAATGTAAGATAAGTTTGAAATGGGAAAGGTGTTATTTACAAGTGTATTGTTATAAGTTTAATAAAATGTGTACTAATAAAAAGTACTGAAGTGTAAGAGTTTCTCCTAGAAGGGCATGGATACTCAAAGACCCTAATAAATATACTATAAGTTGGGATAGTGAGGGCTAACTCCTGGCGGCAAGTAGTCCTTTACGATGGTTTTTGAGATTATTTGAGGGAGCAACTCATGTGTGGTGAGAGACCCTGATGATGGTCGACGATGTTGGGTTGCAAATGAGCGATTAGCTTAACGGTGTTTGGGCTACTAGGAGCATGTAGCTCTCTTAGTAGTAATAAGTGTGTATAACTTAAGGATCTCTCTTATCCCTTTGAGGGATAAGGTATTTATATGGATTTCCATGGGCTACGGTTTTTGCCCCTCTGGACGTGGTCTTAATCGTCTCCCCTTATTAGGGAGGTTATTGTCTGTCTATACTTCTGGAGTCGGCAAAGACTTTCTCTTACGTGTTGTATGGACCGGATGCGCGACTCCTTTGAATTCTGCCGAGCGGCCCAAAATTGTTATGTGGGGGTGCTTTAACCCAGGACTTTACCAAATATGACATTACACAGTCCCTTAAACACGAGGCATTTTTCGTAAAAGGGCGAAGTGTTTAAAACCATTCTTCTTCTCAAAAGGCATCCCTCGCTTTGTCGATGATTCCCTCGACTGAGGATGATGTTGTGGGACAATTCCCCCTCGCAGGTGAGTCCTTGTGTGGCATAAGCGTTTAACAGGTCTTGGGAAACGTTTTGGTTTTGAAGTGACGTTTCGAGACACCAAACATCAATCAATTTGGCCAGATTGAGTGTTGGATGAAAAGAGGCATATGTAGCATTTAATGCACCTCATGTGTCTCACACAGCCTTTGCTGTTGTTGAATCAACGATCTTCTCAAACATGTTCAGATCCACACAGTGGTGGATATAGAGCATAGCCTTCTGATCCTTCTTCCTCATCTCTCTATGCGTCTTTCTTTATGCTTCAGTTGCATCTACTGCAACAGCTGTGTAACCATCATTGAATTGATCAAGTACCAAACAACACACACATTTGAATCATCCATCGACTCTAATTCTTTCCATCAAATACTAGAAACTTTGTGTTCAAGCTACCATTTCCGCCGTTCATTTTCGTTCTTGTTCAAATTCACTTAAAAACTCACCAACACTCGTGTTTTTCAATCCCTAAAAAAATATGATTTTGTTTCGACTAAGATCTTCAATTCATTATGAATTGATTAAGCAGAATCAATCACACATGCCTCACGTACACTCGTGTTTTCCGTTCTTGAATCCGAATCGGAACTCTAGATACCAATTGTTGGAGTACAAGGATGAAGATGAAGAAGATGATGGAAGGGAAAAATTGTAACTAACTTTTAAATTCTATTACAAAAAGAGTTATACATCTAACTAAATGTAAATTCAGATTATATACAAATTCAAATCTGAAATGAAACTCAAATGCAATCTAAACTTAAATGACACTTAAATGAAATACAACTAACTACTTGAATTTGAATTACACTTTAACATATTTTACGGGTAGGGATTCTCTACTGCACTAATCTCTGCAACCCTCTTTCATACTCTTTTATGTGTCTATCTCTCTCATCTCTTCACTTTGATTTTTATTTTCTGATATATCTCTCATCACACACACATAAAATTAAAGTTGAACTCAACAGGGGATCCAAATCCTTAATTTACCCCTTTGTTTTGTGATACTTCGGATGTCTAACATTGACAAAGATATTTAAATTTAATCATTTTTTATTTTCTTAAATTACATGTGTCTATGTGTTAGTGTAATGTTGGATGTTGTGATCAATGTTGGATGACATGAATTTAAATACTTTTGAAGTTAAGATTTTTCTATAGAAAAATGAATCATATTAGTGAAAATTGATTTTTTTTTATAAATAATCTTTTTAGGGAAATTTATCTTACCAATTTAGTGGAGTCATCCCTCCTATTCACCATCTTTTTTATCTCCAAGATTAAACCCTAAATTTTGAGAAAGTAGACTTTTGTTCCACTCAACCAATGTGAAGTCTGTAGTTAAGGGAGTAGTTAAGGGAGTTAAGAGTCAATAAAGTAACTAATAAGACTAATGAAATAAAGTTAACTATTTTCCCTTTAATTTTACTCTAACATTTTTCTTCTTCTTCTTTTTTTCTCTCTATATATAAAAAAGACTTTTTACACATTATAATATTTTTTTAATATACATTTTACTTTACTTTTGTAACTAACTACAATTTCTCTCTACTAATAGAAGTAAAAGATAGAAGTAAAAACATTCTTAGGAGACTTACATATAGTAATAATACATATAGGCATTAATATTAGTATAATTCAAATCTAATTAACTAAAAATTCGATGCCAAGGATATTTAGATTTAGATTTTAGTATAATTCAAATAATAGATATTTAAATTTTAAAATATTTAACTAAAAATTTGATCTCTAATAAAAAAACTACATTAAAAAAAGTCTAATATTGTCTCTTATGCAAAGAACATTATATACTCAACTACTTATTCTTCTAAATTGTTTGAACAATTTATTTCAGGTTTCTTCTCTCATGATCTAAAACATGTGAATCTGATTAACATTGGAAAGTAATATTATATCAAAGAGCGAGTCTTTTAAATACATTATTCAATCATCTCATTATTCCTCACTCTCTAAGTACCGTTGGAAATCCACCAAAACCTATGAAGAATTTCAATCAATCTTGATGAACAAGATTGTTATCACCCACACAATGACAATAATAGAAAAGAACAATGGAGAAAGAAAGAAAGTAAAGAACGATGAAGGAGAAGAAGAAATAAATTCTGCAGAGTTTCTCTCTACCCACAAACTGTGGAAAACTTCTTATTCACTTTGCAACTGCAAAATACTGTGAATTACAATGTTATGAACACTTTATTCACTTCATTACAAGAATAAGGGTTACTCCTTCTATTTATAGATTTAGGTTAACTTGGACTTCAAGTCAAAACCCAAAACTATAAAAGCCCAAAATAGCTAACACTGCTAAAATAGGCCTAAGTCGAAATCCTGTGTAAAGCAACATGCTTCGACACTTCGACACACTAACACAACTCAACATACTAGGTGATTCGACACTTCCTTGTTTTGTCGAGCAACTTTCTTCGACACAAGGAATTACAATTTAATATACCACCTAATTCATTGTGTCTAAGCTATCTACATTCATCATATCTCTTAGTCTTCTGAACACTTCGACCTGGACTCCCTTCTTCATGATGTCTGCAATCTGATTCTTAATTCTACAGTGTTCCACATTCATCTTCTCATCTGCTACCTGCTCTCGAAGATAATGGAACCTCATTTCAGTGTGCTTGCTTCGACCATATGATATCAGATTCTTCGCCAGATTGATAGCTGACATGATGTCGATCTTCATGGTAATTGCTCCATGACTATTTGTTGTTATCTCTTCGACCAGATTCAACATCCACGTTTTTTGACATACACAAGGGAAACAACTATGTATTCTGCTTCACACGATGATAATTCCACTATTGGATTTTTTCTCGAACTCCAACCAACTGATGCACCACCAAGCATAAACACATAACCAACTGTGGATTTTCGATCCTCAGCATCATTACACCAACTTGAGTCGGTGTATCCCACTAGTTTGCATTCTTTTCCTTCATCAGTTGCATAAAAAAATGTCATAGTCAAGAGTTCCTTTCAGATACCTTAGTATCCTCTTCGTCGCTGCTAGATGTGATACCTTTAGCTTCTGCATAAATCTACTCACCATACATACACTGTATGCTAAGTTAGGTCTTATGTGACAAAGGTATCGAAGTGACCTAATAAGTCTTCTATATTGGGTTGGTTCGACATCATCCTCATTTGAATCTTTCGAAATTTGTAATTTGGGCTCAGCTGGAGTCAAAGTTGGGTTGCAATCTTGCATCTCAAATCTCTTGAGTATTTCTCCTCCATACCTTCTTTGATGCATCATTAAACCTCTACCACTCTTGTAGAATTCGATGCCAAAGAAATATGAAATGTCACCCAGATCTGACATTTCGAAATCCTTATTGAGATCACCTTTGAAGTATTTGATCTCCTTCTTGCAGCTACCTGTTATCAACAGGTCATCGACATAGAGGCATAGTATAAGCAATTCACTCTTGCTTCTTATTACATATACACCATGTTCAGATTTGCACTTGACAAATTAATTCTCCATTCGAAAATCATTTATCTTATTGTTCCAAGCTCTTGGAGCTTGTTTAAGTCCGTACATGGCTTTATGTAGCATGTACACCTTTCTTTCTTTGCCATGTTTCACAAACCCAGCTGGTTGTGCAACATAAACTTCTTCTTCTAAGGGGTCATTCAGGAATGCACATTTTACATCCATTTGACACATCTGCCAGTTGTTTATGTTTGCTAGACCAACAACTAATCTGATTGTTTCGATCCTAGCAACAGGTGCAAAAACTTCATCGAAGTCGGTTCCTTCTTTCTGAAGAAATCCTTTCGCCACAAGCCTCGCCTTGTGTAGAGTCACTTCTCCTTTAGGATTCAACTTTACCTTGTATACCCACTTCACATTGATTTCCTTCTTGTCTTGGGGCAATTCGACAAGTGACCAAGTGTTGTTGACTTCGACTGATTTCAGCTCTTCGTCCATTGCTTTCATCCATTTCGAATATTTCAATGGCTTAGCTGCATTGACAGGTTCAACATCAGCGTAGAAATCATAATGTACCACCTCACCTTCTTCATTGACCACTTCATTTGATGTAATCACACATTCTTGCAACCTTGCAGGCATGTGTCTTGTTCTTTGATGTCTGTTTGGGCCTACTTCACCTCTGACTTCTTCATGTCGAACTTCTCTTTCGACTTCACTAGTTGGTTCATCATAAAAGATTCTCACTCAATCTTTCTTGACATTCTCAGTCCAATCTCACTCCTTAAGCTCATTTATGATCATGTCCCTGCTGATCACCACTTGCTTATTCACTGGGTCGAACAACTTGTATCCTCCAGTAGAATGATATCCCATCAGGATCATCTGATTTGACTTGTCATCAAGTTTTCTTCTCAGCTGATCTGGCACATGTCTATATGCTATAGATTCAAACACCCTCAGATGACTCAAGCTAGGCTTGACACGAGACCAACATTCTTCTGGCATGATTCCTTCTAGCTTTTTCGTCGGACATCTGTTTAGGATATATGTCACAGTCGACACAACTTCTCCCCATAATTCTTTAGGTAGACCCTTGCCTTTCAACATACTTCTAACCATATTCATAATGGTTCTATTCTTCCTTTCTACGACTCCATTCTACTGTGGAGTGTAGGGTGACACCACCTCATGCACAATCCCTTCTTTCACACATTATACATCGAAGTCTTTCGATACACATTCTCCACCACCATCAATCCTCAAAATCTTTATCTTTAGACCGCTCTATCTTTCGACTACAGATTTAAACTTGGAAAATACCTCGATCATTTCACTTTTCTTCTTGATCAGGTAAGACCATAATTTTCGATTGAAATCATCTATGAATGTAACAAAGTATTTTTTACCTCCAATCGAATCCACCCGAAGAGGACCACATATGTTAAAGTATATGACTTCAAGAATTGCCTTCGACCTGCTTCTTGCATCCTTACTGAAGTTGTTCTTATGATGCTTTTTCGGCACACATTCTTCACACTCTTCGTTTGAAATGTCGATTTTTGGTAATCCTGAAACCATATTTATTCTCTTCAAATCTCTGATGTCTTTGAAATTGAGATGGCCAAGTATATAATGCCATATCCATTCATCTCTGTTGGCTGTTGTTCCAAGGAACTTATGCTCCATCACATTTAGCTCAATCTTGAAGGTTCTATTCTGAGACATTGGGGCCTTCAAGATCAACCTTCCATTTGAGTCGAGAACTCTCATCATTTTGTCTTTGATCGACACCTTGTAGTTCTTTTCGACTAACTGCCCTATACTGAGCAAATTGCTCTTCATGCCTAGTATGTACAACACATTTAAAATTATTGACCTCTTGCCATCTTTCCTCATAATCAGAACATCACCAACACCTTCAGCTGGTAGAGTGTTGTCATTTGCAAATTTCACCATTTTCTTCATTGAGGGATTTATATTGACCAACCAATCTTTCCTTCTAGACATATGTGATGAGCATCCCGAGTCCAAGTATCATTGGTCCTTGAATCTCTCTTCATCTCTTGTTGTAACCATCAACAACGTCTCTTCTTCTTCATGTTTCGCCAGCTTTGCATAAGTTTCTTGATTCTTCTGCTTTTCTGGATAATCACTAGAATAGTGATCATACTTTTGACAATTGTAACACTGAATGTGACTCTTGTCTGGTTTTTACCACCACCTCTTCCTCTACCTGTAACACCACCTCTTTGGTTGCCTTGGTTCCAGGGTTTTCTCTGATTCGACCAGTTTCCTTCTTTCTGATTTCGACAAGTCGAATTGATGTAACCTCATCTGCCTTTGTTTCCATTCCAAATTCCTTTGCCTTTCCTTTCTTTTGTTGATTGCGCCTGCAAAGCCATATCACTCTTCGATTTTCCTACAGCTCTTTCAGCCATTTTTTGTTCATGAGATTCAAACGTCCCTTAAAGTTCTTCCTTTGTCAGCTTTGACAAATCTTTCGACTCTTCTATGGTTACTACCACGTGGTCGAACTTTGGAGCCAACGACCTCAAGATCTTTCCAACAACAGATCTTGATGTCAACACTTCTCCATATACCTTCATTTGATTCACCAGTTTCGTAACCTTGGTGAAGAAATCAGTTATGCTTTCATTGTCTTCCATCTGAAGCAATTCATACGTCCTTTTGTGAGTTTGTAACCTCGCCTCTCTCACCTTCTTCGCGCCTCTAAATGATTTCTCTAAAATTTCCCATGCTTCTCTCATTGACTCTGCATCACTAACATTTTCAAAGTTATCTGCATCAACACATTGATGGATTATAAAGAGAGCTTTATAATCTTTCTTCTTCAACTCTTTATGCACAACCTTTTCTTGATCTGTCGCGTCTTCTACAAGCGTTGTTACTCCTTCCTTCACAAGATCCTAAAGATCTTGATAAAATAACACAATATTTATCTGTTTGCACCAAATCTCATAATTGTTGTTCTTGAGAATCGAAAGATTTGAAGGAAAATGTCTTTTTGGATGATTCGTTGCCATGTTGATTTTCTTCCCACGAATCGATTAAACTAGGCTCTGATACCAGATGTTGGAAATCCACCAAAACCTTTGGAGAATTTCAATCAACCTTGATGAACAAGATTGTTATCACCCACACAATGACAATAACATAAAAGAACAATGGAGAAAGAAAGAAAGTAAAGAATGATGAAGGAGAAAAAGAATTAAATTCTGCAGAGTTTTTCTCTACCTACAAACTGTGGAAAACTTCTTATTCACTTTGCAACTGCAAAATACTGTGAATTACAATGTTACGAATACTTTATTCACTTCATTACAAGAATAAGGGTTACTCACTCTATTTATAGATTTAGGTTAACTTGGACCTCTAGTCAAAACCCAAAACTATAAAAGCCCAAAACTATAAAAGTCCAAAATAGCTAACACTACTAAAATAGGCCTAAGTCGAAATCCTGTGTGAAGCAACATGCTTCGACACTTCGACACACTAACACAACTCAACATATTAGGTGGTTCGACACTTCCTTGTTTTGTCGAGCAACCTGCTTCGACATTACAATTCAACAAGTATAACCACACTAATAGATTTTTTTAAATAATCATTTTTTTTCAAAAATAATACGAAATAACCATAATTTTAAAGTATTTATCAATATAACCACTTAAAAAACAAGACGTAATTTATTATGGCGCATGCATTGATCAATTTGTACGCAAACGTCATTACAATTGGCACATGCATGTAATATGTAAGAGCGTGACGCATGCATGTAAAATATAGGAATATGCACTGCACCACTACAATTGGCGCATGCATGTGGTTACCCTTTATTTTTTTACATGCATGTGTCAATTGTAGTAGCGCATGCTCTTATATTTTACATGTATGCGTCAATTGCAGTATGCATGCGTCAATTGCAGTGACACATGCTCTTACATTTTACATGCATGCGTCAATTACAATGACACATGCTATTATATTTTACATGCATGCGCCAATTGCAGTGGCGCATGCTCCCACAAATATGATTAGTTTGGTAAATAAATTGAAACCATGGTTATTTTGATATTTAATTTGAAAATGTTGATTATTTTGATATTTAATTTGAAATTGTTGATTATTTCAAAAACAAAATCACACCAATAGCGTGAATTTGTACAATTAAGTTTTTCATTTTCATTTATAAATTCAAAACTTCTATCGGCAATAATAGATGATAAAAATATAAATATATATGTCATGTTAAATTAACGTTATTAATAGTTGTATAAGGATATCTGATCACATATTTGAATTTATGATTTCTTATTTGTTTATTTTGAAAATATGAAAATTTTAACAATTAAACTATTTATAAAAATATAAGTACATCTTACAAGTGTGTGACAACAATATTATATGATAAAAATTATAACCAACCCAGAGTAATTGTACATAACAATCATGTGAAATCAAGCATTTGAAGGGTAATTTTCAATTTCAAACTACTCACAAATATTTGAAGAGGTTAAAAATTTGGAGGAAACATAGGAAATCTATAGGTTAATTTTATAATTAAAACAGGAAATTAAATATTTATTGATACCTTTAATATATGGACAAAAGTATTGGTACCGCAGATCTAGACTTTTTGCAGGAGTTGCATTCTTTATTCGTTTTTCTTAGAGATGATTAGTGTTAAAGAAAATAGAATAAGGTGACAGAGAAATGAGAAAAATAATTAAGTTTTTTTTTAATAAAAGTTGGCTTTTTAAGTTTTTTTTTACATTTTAGTTCTTTTAATAAAATTATCTTAATGGATTGTAATAAAAGCCAAAATAATACAAATAGAAATCTTACCTCTCAATCCACTTCAACAAAAAAAAACACTCACATTTGAAATATATATATATATATATATATATATATATATATATATATATAAAACATATAATTTACAAATTCTAGTATTTGACTATGTCGAATACTTGCTTACACACTTCGACACATATGTTGTATTTGACTTCGTCAAATACAACTTACTCCTTCTTATATTACTTCGACAATGTTGTCTGACACAACTATGTCGAACACATATTTCCTACAAAAACACTAAACTATATCTTCTAAGACACCTCAAAATTCATGTTTTTGAGATTTCTTATCCCAATGTTTCTCTTCAACTCATCAAATCTTATTTTCTTCAGTGGCTTGGTGAGTATATCAGCTAGTTGTCATTCTTACTTGCAATACTAAAGTTCAAGTTTTCCTTTGTTTACTTCATCCCTAAGAAAATGACACATCCTCTCTATGTGTTTAATTCGACCATGAGACACAAGATCATTTCACAGATCGATAACTGACTTGTTATCAACAAACACTTCATTTTCTTAGGTCTGATGATCTTGAGCTCTTCGATTAGCATATCTATCCATACTGCTTGAAACGTTGCATACGATGCAATTACGTACTTAGCTTCACAAGATGACAAAGCCATAATGCTTTGTTTTCTCGATCTCCAAGAGATTTGAGTTGTTTCAATCATGAATATATAGCCTGTAGTACTCTTATTCTCGTCTTGATCTCCAGTGAAGTCTGAATCAATGTAGCCATGTACTTCTGCATATATGTTGGTATTCTTTCGCCTTGACATCAACACATCATGATCAATTGTACCTTTTATGTTTCTCAACACTCTTGATTGCAGTTAGATGACATTCTTGTGGCTTCTCCATGAATATATTCAACAACTCGACACTTTGACAAGCATCAGGTCGAGTGTTGCATAGATACCTTAAAGATCCAAATATTTGCTTGTACATTATTGCACTTACAAACTTGATGATAGTCCGCCATTGCATATATTTAGTCGAAAAATTAGAGAAAAACAAGTGAAAGTTGAGCTAAAATAAAGAAGATTGACCAAAAAAATGAAGAAAAAATAGCTAAGTGTGAAAATTGTGGACTTGATGAAAATTTGAGCGAAAATGAAGGAAAGGCATGCATCCATAAGAATAATCACACACGCGATACGATCTTTAAAGTTGCATCGCGCGCGTGATAGATACTTTTTTTGGACTTTTCTGACGCGTTCTACTCCATCCTGATGCCTTTAAAAAGAGATTTTCTGCACTTTCATATGGGTTACTATTTTGGGAGATTGAAACACGAATTTGAAGCACAAATGCAGATTTTTAGAGCATTTGAAGTCATTGGAGGTCATCCCTTCAAGGGACTTCTTATGTTGTTTTCATCAATCAATTATGGTATTTTTAGTTGCACTATGAGTAACTAAACTCTTCTAGGTTAGGTTGTGTTATGATGAACCTATTTCTATATTGTTGGATTCTATGTTAATTTGACCATTGTATGAACCTATTGATCTATAATCTTATGCAATTGCTTCTTGTTCGTAATGCTTTTTATGTGAGATACTCTTTTAATTTGATTTTGTGCATATATGGAATACTGACCATTAGTCTATATGTTGGATCTAGGACAATTTTTGTACTTATGCTGGTTGAATAGGGATAGAAGACCTAACGTTCTAGACATCGTCTAACCCTACTTATGCTTCCAGACTAAGGATATAAAGCTCTGAGTAATGGTTAATGAGTTATTTCACGAGGAATCGGTTCTAACAATTTTGTTAATTTTCTGTGGAATTATAGTGATTATATTATTCATACATGACATCAAACAATAACAATAGAGGAATATGGGATTCTACAACACAACCTTGCCACTTTCGTGACATTATTTACTCGTTTATTTAATTTTCGCACTGAAACTCGAAACCCCTCCCCCTACTAGTTTTCTATAAATTACACACATTTTGTCTTACTTGAAGAAAGTTCTTGTGGATTCGATATTTTTATTACTTCGACAATATCGATACACTTACCGAGAAGTCGTCAAATTTTTGGCGTCGTTGCCGAGGACTGTTGATTTTTCAACAAGGCGACGTTTGTGCAAATTTTTTATTATTTTTAGTATTTTTACTTAATTTTTCTTGTTTATCATAGTGCAATTAAGGTATTTTTTGTTTATGTATGAGCAGTTCATGATCAACATTAATTCCATTGGATCCAGAAATTGAAAGAGTCGCACGTGCTCACAGAAAAGCAATTAAAGAAGCAGCTCTGAATGGAGGAATACTAGAAGAATAGAAACTATTAAGTTCTTTTGATTCTGAAAAAAAAAAGTCATGGCAGTTACACAACCCTTAACTATAGGGATTACTGTAAACACACTGAAGAGTTACAGGTATCAAGAGGGTTTGTACCGGACGACCCTGCTAACTTTGATATTAATTTTTTTGTACTTTCAGGTTTAAGAGAAAATCTGTTCGACGGGAATGCGATTAGAGACCCATCGGCACATCTTGCACGCTTCTATGAAACAACTAAAAGAGAATAGCGATCAAAACGTAACGAAAATTAAAATTTTCTCCTTTAGTGATCCTTACGAATGGGCATGATTAGTGATAGAATCGTTACCTGTTGTGGCGATTGAAACCTTTGATGCAGATCTAAGGAGTGATCACGAACGTTGAATGATGACAACGCCTCTACTCAATCCACACGAATGGATTCCTTCAATCTCAGTGCTAGCTGCTACAAATGAAGGCTTTGAGTGAGAGAGGGAGAGAAACGAAGTTTCAACTGCTTAAATGCTTCTGCACAAGGGTTCTATTTATAGAACCACTTGTGTGGGCTGCAAGCTAAAAAATCCACTTAAAAAATCGAATCAATCCAACCTACATTAATTTGATTTGTTTGATTCAAATTTATTTATAAAAATTAATCAAATCAAACCTTATTTTTTTAAGGTAAAAGTCACCGAATTGCACCGCAAATATCTCTAATATCCACATTTGAATAAGTTCCTATTTTCAAATTTTCTAAAAGTAAACGGATGAATATATTAATACGAAAAGTAAAATATATAACTATATTAAAGATATAGACAAAAAGTATATAATGCATCCTTCATTTATAAAAACTTTATCATGAGCGTGTATATTTCTCTATAATTCCAACTCAATGTGGTCCTCTCCACGTGAACAAGTCCATCACTACCACCAATGATAAACCAACACATGTCAATCATTACTGCCAAATAAACCTATCAATGAAACATAGCTTGGGGAAGGTTACATCTATTGGTGGAACAGAACAGCTACAAACGATTATCTTTTCGAAACATGTCGCATGATGATTGGATAGGGAAGATCGTATGGAACTCTCGTTTGTCTTTGATTAATCAACGTTAATATTAGCATTAATCAACATTGAATTGAATTGTGTTTGTTTGTGAAGGATTATTTTTCATATATATGTATAGATTCATTGTCCCAACCCAACACTCACCAAACACACGCCTAATTGTTGTTATCATGACATTAAACACACGCCTAATAATTATTTTTATTATTATTATTATTATTATTATTATTATATAAGTTTTAAAGCTTATTTTAATATTTTTTGTTAACGATGACTTTAATAAATATATATGATATTATCTTAACTTTTAATTTGATTTAGAATTATACATCTATTATACAATAAATTTTAAAATTTTAATTATTAAAAATTTAACACCTTATGGATTCTTAACTAACACCTCTAATAAAGTTTGATGGTGGAATACGTCACTACCATGCCAATTTTGCTAGTAAGTATACCGTTCTTCTAAAATTTAACATGTTTTGTGGTGAGTGTCTTCTTTTACTAAAATGTGTGTTCAAGAAAACATGTTTAGAAACTAGGATTTCTTCCGAGTTATTTCTATTAATAGACTAGACCAGCATATATTACTCGTAGAGTATTGTATTATTTTTAAATATTGCTTTTATGGTTTTTTTATTTCATATTTATGAGATGTATACAATTTTGGTTGATCTCAATTTTACGTCACTGCGAATATAGGGTATTGTCTGTTTTGAGTGTGAGAATTCTCACGACTTTGTTCTTTAAAAAATACGCTCGTTGGATTGAGGTGTATGTATGTTGTATATAAATTATCCTTTGTCTTGATTCTAAGATAATGTGAGATTATTTTGGCCAACTCATAATAGTTGCCTCATAGTCGAGATTAAGAGGTATGGTGTGTAATTCAAGTACCCACAGATGACGATAATGCTGGTTACATGAATAGAAAATATGTGAATATCGAATAGATTTGATTTCTAATGTGATGGAGTGAGTTTCCATTATGGCAGAGCGGAGGTAGACTGTCAATGTTTTGATCGATCTCAAGTTTGTGTCACTGCGACTATGAGGTATTGTCATCTTTGAGTGTGAGAACCTTCACGACTTTGTCTTTTAGATAAAGCTCGTTACATGAATAAAAAATATGTGAATATCGAATAGACTTGATTTCTAATGTGATGGAGTGAGTTTCCGTTATGGCAGAGCGGAGGTAAACTATCAATGTTTTGATCGATCTCAAGTTTGCGTCACTGCGGCTATAAGGTATTGTCATCTTTGAGTGTGAGAACCTTCACGACTTTGTCTTTTAGATAAGAAGTCTAGTTGGGTTGAGGTGTATGAGTGTTGTATAAAAACTACTCTTAGTCTCGATTTCTAAGTAATGTGGAATTATTTTGGTCATCCTAAAACAAATATGTTCGGGAACACACATTTCATTGATATGAGCTTTCATGCTTTAAATATCAGCATACTTTTGTTATGAGTGTCTTTTTAATATATTTCAGCGGACAAAAGTATCTTTGAAGAAATAGACGTCTATGAATTTCTTGATCGATCGACATAAAGGAAGATTGACACTTAGGCCAACATATGTTTTAATGTGCAAATAAGTATGAGGAAAACACACGTATGTGTGAACTTGAAAAAGTTTTCCTATTTGTGGGACTGAATAATTAAGATTTAATTATAGAACAAATAACTCTTAAAATCATTTTAAGTAAAGTGGTCAAATATGATAAAACATGTGTTGACAATCAACGTGTTTTTATTAGATTTAATTATTAGATTTAATTCATATTTAAGTTTGTTAGATATTAGATTTAAATATTAGATTTGATTCATATTTAAGTTTGTTAGATATTAGATTTAAATATTAGATTTGATTCATATTTAAGTTTGTTAGAGGCTTATAAATAGGGTGTCAATCATTGTAACTTTTAATCCTTTTTGTAGCCATCATTCTCTGAATAAGAATATTTCCATTCATCATATATTCTACCTTTGCACCAACAATTGGTATCTAGAGCTCCGGTTCAGATTCATTGGGAAACACGGGAAACACGAGTGAACGTGAGGTCTTGTGTGTTTGATTTTGATTCTTAGATTCGTGTTGAATCTTGAACAAAATCTGATCAGAATTTTAATTCTGTGGGTTGGGAAACACTGTGTGAGAAATCTGAGTGTATTGTGCAAGGTAGAAAGATGAACGGAAACGGCAACATGAACACCAAACTTCCAGTATTTGACGGTAAAAACTGGAATCGTTGGATGATCCAAATGCGTGTACTGTTCGGTGCTCAAGATGTTCTAGATCTTGTCACTGATGGTTATGTTCCGGTAGCAGCAGATGCGACGGATGAACAGAAAAACACGCAGAAGGAAGTAAGGAAGAAGGATCAGAAAGCATTGTTCTTCATTCATCAATGTGTTGATGTAAATGTGTTTGAGAAGATTGCAGATTCAACGACAGCAAAGGCTGCGTGGGACACACTGGTTAGATGTTATGGTGGTGACGCATCAGTGAAGAAGGTGAAGCTTCAGTCCTTGAGAAAGCAATATGAGAATCTCAACATGAAGAATAATGAGAAAGTTTCTGAATACATCTCCAGAGTGATTCTGATCACTAATGAGATGAAAGCGTGTGGAGAAACTCTTTCTGAAGAAACAATCATGGAGAAGGTATTGAGATCCCTTACCTCTCAATTTGATTACATTGTGGTAGCAATAGAACATTCCAAAGATCTGAGCACCATGAGAATTGAAGAGCTGCAGAGCAGTCTAGAAGCGCAAGAGTTGCGTTTGACTGAGAGAACTTCTGAAAGGGAAGTAGAGCAGCAGGCTCTGAAAGCAACTTCTGATAGGAGGTATCAGAAGCAGTCAGAAGCCAGGAGAAGATCTGATGGTGGTCAGAAGTCAGAAAGCTCAACCTCTGATAGACAAAAAAATGCTCAGAAGGGAAAAGAGAAGTATGACAAGAAGAAAATCCAATGTTACTGTTGTAAGAAGTTTGGTCACTTTGCTAGAGACTGTTGGTCAAACAAGGAGAGAAAATCAGAAGAAGCAAATATAGCCAGAAGTTCTGATGACGAATCTGTGCTATTGATGGCCTCTGAATCTGATGATATGGATCTGATAGACTGGTGGTATATGGACACTGGTTGTTCAAATCATCTTACTGGAAACAAGAAATGGCTGGTTGACTTTGACTCTGAAAAGAGGACAAAGATCAGATGTGCTGATGACAAATATCTTAATGCAGAAGGTATGGGAAATGTCAGAGTGACTCTGAACAATGGGAAAACAGCATTGATTCAGAACGTGTGGTATATACCTGGCATCAGAAGCAATCTGATGAGTGTGGGACAATTAATTGAGAAAGGTTTCTCAGTTACCATGAAGGACAATCTTCTGAAGCTGTACGACTGTAATCAGAAGTTGATTATGGAGTCAGAACAGGGAAGGAATAGAACATTCAAGGTGAATGTCAGAACTGCAGACTCAGAATGTCTTAGTGCAACAAGTGCTGAGAAGGAGAGTGAGCTGTGGCACAGAAGATTTGGTCATTTGAATTTCAGAAGCTTAAAACATCTGAATTCAAAGAAGTTGGTACATGGAATTCCTGCAATTAAGAAGCCTGAAAAGTCATGCAAAGTTTGTATGGAAGGAAAACAACCACGATTGCCATTTGCGTCAGAAACTGCTCCAAGAGCAAAACATGCCTTGGGAGTTGTACATTCTGATGTGTGTGGTCCATTTCCAGTAGCATCGATGGGAGGGAATAAATACTTTGTGTTATTTGTTGATGAATTCACAAGAATGACATGGGTATCCCTTATTAAGTTCAAACACGAGGTGTTTGATGAATTCAAGAAGTTCAGAATGAAGGCTGAGAATCAGAGTGGTCAAAAGCTGAAGATTCTTAGAACTGACGGTGGAGGTGAGTATAACTCCAAAGAGTTCCAGAAGTTCTGTGAGGAGAATGGAATTGAGCATGAGGTTACTGCTCCTTATACCCCTCAACACAATGGTCTTGCTGAAAGAAGAAACCGAACTTTGCTTGATATGGTGAGAAGCATGCTAAAGGAGAAGAAGCTTCCTCAGAAGCTCTGGGGAGAAGCTGTTGCCACCGCAACGTATGTACTCAACCGATGTCCTACGAAGAAGTTGAAGGAAATAGTTCCAATACAGAAGTGGACTGGAGATAAGCAAAGTGTTAGTCATCTGAAGGTGTTTGGTTCTGTTTGCTATAAACATGTTCCAGAAGCCAGAAGACAGAAGCTGGATGATAGAAGCAAAGTGATGATTCTGATAGGGTACCACAGTACAGGTGCATACAAGCTCTATTGTCCAGAAACCAATAAAATTGAATTCAGCAGAGATGTGATTGTGAAGGAATCAGAAGTTTGGAATTGGGATAAGTCTCAATCTGACTCTGATGTTAGAACCTCTGAAGAAAGGTCAGAGTTCAGAATTTCTGAGGTTGGAGTAAATTCTGACGTTGATTCTGACTCTGATAGTGATCTAGAATCTGATGTTCCAGACTCTAATGTTCCAGACTCTGATGTTGCAGACTCTGATGTTTCAGACTCTGATGATCCTGACTCTGATGACCCAGACTCTGATGGTAATCCAGATTCTGGTGGCAATTCAGACTTTGGAAATATGCCAGAACCTTCAGATAGTCAAAGTTCTGGAGGAAGTCAACCATCTGAAGGTAGAAACTCTGAAGTTGAAGACTCTGAACAAGTTCAGAGACCACAAAGAGTCAGAAACATCCCCAGAAGATATGCAGAATTTGACATGCTGCAAGACACTGAAGTAGACTCTGAAGGAGAAGTTATTCAGTGTGCCATGTTAGTAGACTCTGAACCCATAAGTACAGAAGAGGCTCTTAAGCAGAAGCTCTGGCTAAAGGCCATGAAAGAAGAACTTGATGCTATAGAGAGAAACAAGACTGGAAGTTCTGAACAAGAGATAGCCAAGTTCAAGAAAGTTCTGATGAATGAATTCGAAATGACTGATCTAGGCAAAATGACATACTTTCTAGGGATGGAGTTCAGATACTCTGAGAAAGGTATTATTTTGCATCAGCTCAAGTATGAATTAGAACTTCTGAAGAGATTTGATCTGAAGAATTGTAAGATTGTTGTTACTGCATGCCAAGCTGTGTGGATTCTGAATCTATTGCAGGATCTGAAGATTAAAGTAAACAAACCTCTGAAGCTGATGATTGACAACAAGTCTGCAAACAATCTTGCCAGAAACCCAGTGTTGCATGGGAGAAGCAAGCACATTGAGACCAAGTATCATTTTCTGAGACATCAAGTTCAGAGGGGAGTGATAGAAGTTGTACACTGCAGCACTCAGAAGCAGTTGGCAGATGTTCTGACGAAAGCTATCAAGACTGATCAATTTCTCAGATTAAGGGATGGAATTGGTGTTACAAGTTTTGATGGAATATGAATTAAGGGATGGTATTAGATTTAATTATTAGATTTAATTCATATTTAAGTTTGTTAGATATTAGATTTAAATATTAGATTTGATTCATATTTAAGTTTGTTAGATATTAGATTTAAATATTAGATTTGATTCATATTTAAGTTTGTTAGAGGCTTATAAATAGGGTGTCAATCATTGTAACTTTTAATCCTTTTTGTAGCCATCATTCTCTGAATAAGAATATTTTCATTCATCATATATTCTACCTTTGCACCAACAGTTTTCATATCATTTTTATTTTACATTTTTTACTTCCTAACACCAAAGATATTAAATATTTTACAAAAAAATAAATTCAAAAAGTTATGCATAACAAGGTTGTTTCTCTTAGACTATGATAATAATTTTTAAAATAATTGATTTTAACATAAAAAAATGGTTTTGCATTTCATTTTTTAATGTAGTCCTTAAAACTACTCATCAACATTGTATCTTAGAGTTTTGTATCAATAATTATTTTATAGAAAAGCTAAAATAAAACTATATGAAAAATTATTATTTTTATTAAATACTAGTATAAAATACAAAATAATAAATATACTCCTCTTTAAGTCTCGATCATTAGACCAAATTTCTTTAAACTTTTACTTTTCACACAAAAAAAAAGTATTTTTTAAAAGTACTCCTTCCAATTTCCAAAAATAAGGAAAAACGAGTATATATATTTGATGATCTTATTTCTAAAATACTTTTGAATTATATATAAAATTCAAATTTTAAATAATCTTTTCTATTTTAGATGAACAAGTTTCAAACATATTACACTTAAAAATGTATATATTTTTACAAGAATATTCCTATACTCTTTTTTACATTAAATACAAATATTGTATATATTTGTTCACCGTATAAATACGGTAAATAATATTTTTTTAAATAAGCTTTTTTTATGAACAGTATCAGTGAGCACTATCCATGAACAATAACTTTAAAGTAATAAAATAAAATTGATTAATGAAATATAAATTATTGATTATGGAGCGATGAAATTGGTTAATAAACGTTTAAAATATTAAAATTAATTTTTAATGACAAATCAAATTTGATTAATAAAAAATAAAAAATTGCTTATATGAAATTATAAAAATTAGTATAAGAATAATATTTTTCATATTTTTATGAAATAAAAATAACTAAACATACCTAATTATTAAAAAAAAAATGGATTTTTTTTAATAATATCTTACTTTTTTTTATATACAATAATACTTTTGATTATTATATTATTACAATAATAGCATAATAATTAAAGATTGATTATTATATTATTACAATAATAGCATAATAATTAAAGGACACTATATTATGTGAATCATGTAGAATATTCTTTTGCCTCAAATCAACAGCAACTTGTTTGTTAAAGAAAAAAAAAAACAGCAACTTGTTTGTCTTCTCGGTCAAGTTCTGTATCCTAGCCTCTAACTTCTTCTTATTCTTCCTCTTCGTTCTTCACCCCAAATCACAACGCAAAGATCTTCAAAACAATCGCAAATCTTTTGCGAGGTAAATTTATATAATAATTCTCTATTTTCTTCCGTGCTGCATTTGGATTTTCGTTCTTCTTTTCTTTGTTTTGAAATTTTTAAATTTGTTTTTGATTTTGCGTTTAAAGTTTCGTTCTTTTGGTTTTTTCTTTTCATGGGCATTTGAATTGGGTTAGATTTGTATCCGAGGTTTGGGTTTTGAGGATACTGCTTGACGAATGAGGAATTGAAAGTGTTACTTGAAAATGATTTTTGTGATTTTCACGAGATGTGTGTTGGGAGATTATTACAATTTGTATTTCATTATAGTTGTTGTTTATAAGAGTTTCATGTTGTTTGAAATGTGGTTTGAAAATTGTGTTAGAAGTGGGAGATGTATCTGATCGCTCTTAACCGGTTTTGTAGAATTGAGTTATGTTCAAGATTCTTCTGGTCACCCGTTATTAGCTCTAGATGTCTAGTTGTGGGCGTGAGGTGACGTTTTAGGAGTCTCGCATCTCATGACATAACTTGAACACGAGTTTATAGAGGCGCATCTATGACCTTACAAGCCGATTTCGTAGAGTTGAGTTAGACGCGACTCAGATTTGATTTTGTGCAAGTAGTCATCATTTCCCCATTTTGGATTTGAAACTCTCATGCTTCTCTTCTTTTGTAACATGAGAGGAGAAGACATGATAACAAGGCTTAGCATCATGTTTAGTATTAAGTATAACAATTGTGTGATTTTTGTTGCTCACTTTAAGTGTTATCAAATATCCGCCGTGGCGATGCTATGGTGGATATACATGGCGGTGTTGGGGCTCGCCGGAATGGTAAATATCGGCCGATATTACAGGCTTTTCTGTCATAATCTGCAATAATAGCACCGCGAAATGGGTGGCATGGCAGGATTTCAGATTATTTATAATCCATAATCTATCCTTTTTTCAACCTTAATTTTCTTTGCCATCTTATACTGGTTTTGTGCATACAAATTTTATGTAACTTATTTAGTCTGATTTGATTCTTCTGTTACTTATCAGATTTGCTTTATTTCTTTCAGGTGTGCTTTTCATTCTATATTCTGATACTTGAAAATTTGAAAGGTTAATTAGGTATTGCTTTTTTCTTGATTACTCTACAAGTTTTCTACAAAGTCCATACTCTTGGGTGTCATAACAAAATTCAGGGAATGCTGAAAGATGTGCCTGCTAGTTAAAAACACTTTTCCCGAGGCCAACGAGGCTGTACCTCCGTCTGAGGTACTCTTAATCATCCTTGACGAGATTGGATGTTTAGTCCAATGTTCATATCTTTATCGTGCTCAAGTGATTGAGGTGGCTACAATTCTCCGCCATTGTAAGATTTCAAAACTCGACGTTGATGAAGATGGTTGAGCTTTGAGTTTCTCGAGAAGGTTTCTTGATATTAGCATTGGATTGTACAAAAATAAAAGTGTTGCTAGAAATGGAACGAAATGGAAGTGTGCTTATGCAACGATATGAACTCGGGAAGTTGTTAGGCCAGGGAACTTTTGCAAAGGTCTACCATGCAAGGAACCTCAAAAACGGCATGAATGTCGCCATCAAAGTTATTGATAAAGAAAGGGTTTTGAGGGTTGGGATGATTGATCAAATTAAGCGCGAAATTTCAGTGATGAGACTTGTCAGGCATCCACACGTTGTTGAGCTTTACGAGGTAATGGCGAGCAAAACCAAAATTTACTTTGTCATGGAGTATGTCAAAGGCGGCGAACTCTTCGACAAGATATCCAAAGGAAAGCTCAACCATGATGATGCTAGGAGATATTTTCAGCAATTGATCAGTGCCGTTGATTACTGTCATAGTCGAGGCGTGTGTCATCGTGATTTAAAACCAGAAAATCTTTTGTTGGATGAAAACGAAAATTTGAAGGTCTCAGATTTCGGGTTAAGCGCACTTGCCAACACTAAGCACCAAGATGGATTACTCCATACTACATGTGGCACCCCTGCGTATGTCGCCCCGGAAGTGATCAACCGAAAAGGATACGATGGGACTAAAGCTGATATATGGTCATGTGGTGTGATCTTGTATGTTATGTTGGCTGGTTTTCTTCCGTTTAGAGATCCAAATTTGATAGAGATGTATAAAAAAATTGGTAAGGCGGATTTCAAATATCCTAACTGGTTTTCATCAGACGTACGAAGATTGTTGTCGAAAATATTGGATCCAAATCCAAAGTCGAGGATATCTTTGGCCAAAATCATGGAAAGTTCTTGGTTCAAAAAGGGGTTAAAGAAGCCTATTGTTACCGACACAGACAACAAAGAACTAGCTCCTCTCGACATAGATGAAGTATTTAAAGCTTCTGAGAATGGCGATAATGTTGATCTTCCGAAACCTTGCAGTAACTTAAACGCTTTCGATATCATCTCCTTTTCGTCAGGTTTCGACTTATCCAGTTTGTTTGATGAGAAAGAACGAAAGACAGAGATGCGATTTACGTCTAACAAGCCTGTTTCCGTTATCATCTCCAAGTTTGAAGAAATTTGCAAGAGTCTCGGGCTAAAATTGAAGAAAAAAGACGGAGGTTTGCTCAAGTTAGAAGGTTTGAAGGAAGGAAGGAAAGGACGTTTAGGTATCGATGCAGAGATTTTCGAGATCACACCGGTCTTCCATTTAGTCGAGTTGAAAAAGTCGAACGGAGACACATTGGAGTACCAAAAGCTTTTGAAAGAGAATGTTAGGCCTTCACTTAAGGACATTGTTTGGACATGGCAGGGAGAACAACCTGAAGGACATTGTTTGGACATGGCAAGGAGAACAACCACATCAAATGCAGATAGAGGAACAGTTTTCTGATTCTAGCTTATCAGAGATTGTTCTACACCCAATTTCCTAATGAGTTTTTTGTATGTTTTTCGCTTCTTTATTATGTTCTTAGTAGTGAACACTGTCTATTCTGCAATTGTCATGTGATAATTGTGGTTAAGCATGTGTATTTGCTTGCTCAGCTAGTGTAACTATTTGACTATTTTTGGGTCTTCTGTGCTCTCTTTATTGACCTTGTTGGAAATGGCATTTTCATTTTGTAGCTTAAATAGTGGCATGATGAAGTTGCATATAATGTTTGTCCTTAAATTGAGGTGTCTGTTTTTCTGTTCTCTTTCATTTCGTTTGTTTTAGTTAAGTTGAATTACACATCAAAATACTTTGTAGGTGGGCAATCTACATTTTGCAAAAAAGTAATACGAAGTTATCCTGTATATTATTGGAAAGGTGAGTATCTGGGTTAAGTTGCGAATAATCATTGGACACATTTTAAACTCATGGCAGTGTGTTTATGTCTCCACTATCAGTGGATAATGTAGAAGTTAAGTTCTGAATTAACTCTCAGGATAGTAAATGGCCCTCTTAGACAGTATTTTTTTTTATAAATTTGACATATTTTAATAAATCATATATAATTTAATCAATCAATCATTGATCACAAAATACAATCAAAATACCATATATAATTCAATCAAAACATAAACTTATGTAATTCAATCAAAATATCATATATTAAGTAAAAACGCAAATCAAACATTGTTCACGAAATACAAACCAAAATATATGATCAAAATACAAAGAAAAAGTCAATTACTGAATATATATGGCCCCTAATTCCAACTTTGTCTCCTATACTACAAAGCATGTTTTGTCTTGGCTGTCATGGTCTCTATAGTGGTCTTCCCAAGAGTGTATTCCTGAAACTCTTCCCTCTCTATAGTTGCTCGCACAATAGTCATAATATGTTGACAAATCGACAACACATCAACGACATAGTCTGTCCTAGATTGCTCCTCCTTAATATCTTCTAATGAGTTGGCCTAGGTGTCTCTCACTCTACATCTAGTGTCATGTAAGGATGTGACACTCTGAAAAACCATTGAATATAGTCTAACATAGTACTCCCTAGCTGATGAGCTATCACACTACGTACATCCTCTGAGATTAAATGATCATGGTAATTCACAAATATCTCATCATCATCTCTAAGGAGGAGGGGAGGAACAACAACGATGGGGACTCTAGGAATATCCTACAGATACCCAAACGGGCGCATGACTCGCTCATGTAGATCTGGGTACATCAGTCGTGATCCACAAGTCGGCCATTCAGAGTAGAAGGATATCTTATCGAACGAGTGTGTCTCACGATGATCGTTGCACGGTGTAAATTTTATATCATCTGCAACAGTATGGTCAAGATAAACTCAAAATGACTCAGTCACTTGATTCCTTCTGAGCGGGATGAAGGAGCAAGCATGTGGCAAAGCCTTGATGTAGTTATCCATATATGCCTAGTCGAAGAGACGTGGAAAGTGATGTAGGATTCATGTTTGCAAATGGTTCATATAAAATATTAGTAATAGTGTAGCACAAGTGTTATGGAATATAAGTAATAGTAAAGGTGAAAATATATTATTGTAAATAAGGTGTTACTTGTTGCCATTTATCTAGTCTTCTCTAAACAAATTTCACCTAACTTGGAGTAGAGGTAAACCAAATAAGAGCCCCTAGTTATACTCATGAATTTTCTCAAAGTCAATGAAGTATCTCAGGTGGATGACATAAACATATTATGCACTTTTTTCCACGAATATGGATGTGTCAAACAAATACAAAAGGTATGACCTCACTACACATACTCTATGATGTGTTACCTGTGCATCGTCATCGTCAACCTCAACTGCGACATACAGGTGGTATATATGCAACCTCTCTAGAAATTCAAACATGGCATGACATCCTTTGGTGTCATATGTCTCCTATTGGGCGTCACATGGGTTAACTCTCAAATATTGCATCATCATGTCCAGTGCGCCAGGTCTAGTGAATTTGAAGTATTTTAATAATCTTCCCTTAATCGGAAGATGTAGGAGAGATGACACATCATCATGTACATGGACATCTCACCAACCGGAAGATGGAATGAAGAAGTCTATGAATGTCATCTCTCGATGAAAGTAGACAACAAACTATGATTAATAAAAGTATATCCAGTCCTGCATAAATCTTGCAGCTCGGATAGCTACAACGACTCATGGTGCTGTAAAACAATATATAAATGTTAGAATATTCAAATATTATAACACTTATGTTTAAAAGAATAAATAAAAATTTATTTTACCTCTCGATCTCACACGTGTCTGGTAACATGGTCTGCATACATACAAAGTAGTGAGGTAACAAAGAGGTTTCTTGGAAAAGCATCAGGAACAAAAACAACATGATGGACTTCTGGGACATCAGAGGCAGTAGTAGCGGACTCACTTCTCCGAAAGGATGATGTCGGAGACACGGAACTCCGAAAGTCGGTGCTTCATCGTCAAATAAAGTGGTGAAATTCTGGCGTAGTCAGAATTCAGATGTTCTACTCCAAGTCATGACATCTGATCCAACATTGTAACTAATACAGCAAGACAGTTATACAAATTGAAACCCTGTATTAAAGCACGCTTTCACAGTTATCACGACATCTGCTACTATATTACCCTAGAATGGAAGAACACCTAGTTCTGTCCATCTGGTACAAGGACGCAGTAAAGATCAACCACCATACTTACTTCTGTTGTGTTTGCACAGTTACCAGCATGATATATCAATATTGATTTGAACATCACCTGTTACTGTATTCCAGTTTGCTGGCCTAATACTCGTGTTTCCTAAACTAAAGGTCAAGTAAGTTAACCTAATTTCCACATGTTAGGGAGCTAACAAATAGGCTATTTGTTAGGTTCATTAATTGTAGGTTAGTTGCAATTTTCCTGGATTTTAGCTCAGTTGTTGGATTCCTAAAAAATAGCCTGAGAAAAATGCTGAAACAGAAAAACTAGTTATCCTACAATTTAGCACAAGCTGTAAGGTGTGAATGTCACAACATTCAGTTTGACATCCAGAACATATACCTCATGCGGATTCTGTTATGTTCCTGAAAACAGACTGTGCTAACTTTGTTGTACTGTAAAAGACTAACCAGTCTCTACTTCAGTATCAGCCTACACGAACAACTGTCAAGACATCCAGTTTGACAGTTCCACTATGATCCTTTGGCCAGGTCTGTTATCCTCTTGAAGACCAGACTTAACTAAATATTGAACTGAGATCAACATGCCTATTATTCAGTATATGCTGTCAATGATGAATGTCAAAACATTCTGATTGACATTCAACCAGAAGGCTATGTACCAGGTCTGTTAGTATCTTGATAAGCAGACTGAAATACCAGCTGAGTTATGGCAGAAGGATTATAACATGTAGAAGGAAAACAAACACAGTAAATTGTTAACCCAGTTCGGTGCAACATCACCTACTCTGGGGGCATACCAAGCCAGGAAGAAGATCCACTATCAGCAGTATTAATTCAGAGTTAAACTCCCCCGTTTACAACTCTTCACTTAATCCCTACCCAATGCAATCTATACCTAGGAACTCCTAGATACAAACCTCCAGTTTCCATTCCTATCACTACAAAACAATGTAATGTTAAATAACTTGAACTTACTTCACAGCTTCGTTCAAGCACATAATCACTCTTGCCTACAGGCTTTGAGTTACAAATACTCTCAGCTTTGAACACTGAGAAACACATGGTAACCTTCCCACAGGTTGGGAGGTTTACCTCACACACACCCCTAAATTTTCATTCTATGAGGCTTACAAAAACTAGGTTACAATATGCTATTTATAACCTAATCACCCAACTGGATTTGGGCCTTCAGAAATCGCAGCAAACTTCTCCTTTGCTATTATAACATCAGCAGAAACTTTCTGCTACAAATAAGGTCTTCAGTCTTTTAGTTCCTTAAATCTCTCCATATATATCTCCTTATTTAGAGCCTATATATTTTGATTGAGTCTTTAAGACCTCCACATGGGAGTTAGGATATTCACCAGATATCCTCACTAATCCCAGAATGTATACTGAATTAATTAATTCAGTTTTCTACACATGTGCGATGTCATAGACATGATGTCGTGACATCGTACATGACATGTTGGTCCAGATGTTGAACTTCTTCAACCCAACATATTAAAACAACAGAGATGATTACATTATTTATTTTACAAAATTAATGTCAATCCTAAGGTATTAACAATCTCCCCCTTTGGCAAATTTTAGCTAAAACAAATAAGCCTCTGTCATTATCTTCACCACCACAAACACCAAAGTTGGTGTACATGAGGAAGTAGAGGTACACGAATCAGTTGCATCAGAACCCTTCCCTTCAACGGTAGAGCTTCCAGAAGAATATGTGATGCTGAGTACATAGATAATGTAACTCAGATCACAAGACACAATTGTCCTCTTAACTCAGATCACAAGACACAAGTGATATGCCCAGTTAGTGACTTCTGTGCCCGAAGCCAACTTCTGCTTGCTACCACATTCTACTTGCTTCTGGTACATTCTCATGACAATATTTCTCTCCCCCTTTTTAGCTAAACATTTGTAACTGAACCCATCACAAAACCAGATCCAGGCGCAGTTTGCCCAAACCTTAACATACCCCATGGTTTAGAGGAAATGGAGTGTTTCTCTTGTGAGAAGAGGAGTGCTATTACATCCTTTAAATAGTCCAGCCCGTGCTTAGGAATTAACGGTAGGAATAAATGCTTGGTCAAGATTCATTAATATTTGCTGAGAAACAGTCAGAGAATCACCAACAAAATCTCAGACTATCTTTGAATACCTTTTATAGCTCTTGACTGTTTCTTTTCCAAAACAACAGTTCCAGTGCAAGGAGACTATTCCATAAATGCAGTCAGACACGTTGCACGCGATGTCTTAACATTCAACGTGGCTTTTGCTTGCATTCTTCAAGTATTCTTCCTATCCACATTTCCTAAGACCACTTTAGTACCTCCAGTAGAAACTTGACATCTGGCACTACTAAAGCCAACAATACAAGCACTAGTAGATGGTTACTCCCCCTGTACCACACAACTGTAACACTCAGGCTTATTCTAATTTATCATAATTAGACATACCACATCCATATTTCCTCAAGACTTTAAGATTCATAAGGAAATAACAGCATTGTCCAAGGTAATGTTATGACATCCGGTCAGACATTCTTCTGGTCACTCAGCCTTGACACATACCACATCATCCCAATAACTAACAAGGTGCCATACCTTGTTATCTGAGAACTCATAGACCACAAGCTTGATGATCACTTGCAGCGCAAAGACAGAGCTCCCCCTGTCATGAACAACCACCTCTCCTCTTGAACCTTGGAGATCACACATTAGCATATCCAACACCCCAAAGTTGGACCTGCACATACTTCCTGATTCAAAGAGAACCCAGACTACTTGATGAATGGAGGACATAAGACGCATCTTCATGTCTTCAAGAGCACCCCCTCTGTTCAACCCTCTTGGCTGAACACATCCACACTCAGTGTCAATCTCTCTTCTAACCAGAACAGAAAACCACTTCACAAAATGTTCTAACATTAGTTGGGACATCCTTCACAACATAACAAAGAACACCATCTGATAATCTTCAGACGTCACTGAGTCACCAGCTTGATCCAAAAGAAACCAGACACAAATTGAGACATATACATTCTCATCCCATTACCAGAGATAATCTTCCATAGATAGCTCGAAACTTCTACCACAAGCTCCAAGAGATGAATAGAACACACCTCCTTTTGTCTTCAACTTACTACTTTTCTGCTCAAATGTAGTTTGTCTCAGACTTTCCTCAAGAATAATCAGCTGCCATATGTTGATTATATTGATTCTTCGAACTCACTTCTGAGATAGACCAACTGCCACTGGTTGATTACCTCCTTCATGAATCCTCATATGAAAAAGTCAAATGCCACTTTTTGACCTCTCCAAGTTTATCAGACTTCTCCCAAAGATATTCTGACCTTCCAAGTGAGACTTGAACTTCAAGCTACATGTTAAACGAAACTTAGATTCTCTAAGACATGAACATGTAACACCTTCTCCATCCAGCAACTCCAAAGAACTGCAATGAGAACGATCTTTTTGAAGTACCCAATCTACAACTCTGTAGACCCTTCTATCTTAAGTTGATGTGCCACTTCACCAACTAAGATTCTGATGTTGAACCAAATGTCACAACAATGTGTTTTAACATTTAGCTGTTGAATTCAGCTCCTTCTTCTGCCACTTAAAGGAACTTCCTCCCTACACAGAACAAGAGTTCAATGCTCTCATAGACTTGATTGTGGAACCAAGTTTGAGTAAACAACCTCCATCCTGCAGGTTTGCAGTTAAGTCAACCAAGCTCACACCTTGATGAATCCCTGCTTCTTCTCCAAAGACATCAGACACTCTGATGCATGAGTCTTCAGAAGGACCAGTTAGAGACGAACCCTTCAGCTATACCTAGGATTCCACTTCCTAAAGCAAGGCTGTTTCCATGATGTTAAGAATGCTGCCACTTGTTCTTAACTCCACAGTGTGCATTAGTCAATGCACTTCCTTACCTAGATCAGAAATAAACTGATCCAAGTAACCATCATCAAGACTATGATGTCTTCTTCTTCCTGTACACACCAAGGCTGAACATGTTTCTTGCCAGGAAGCCTTTTCAGAGATCATATGCTTTTGCTGCCACCAAAGAGATAGATCATAAACCAATGTATTATCCTTCTTGTGATTCTGCACAGGGTCTTGAAGAAGAGATGTTCCAACATCTTTTAGAACATCAGTTATCTTGAGTTCCAAGGATAATCAATTAAATATTTGTACTTGGCACAAGTAGACATTGATCTTAAATCCTTTCCCAGACACTTCCACCATAAGAATACCTTGACCATACTCGTATTGTGTCAACATCTTCTGCTTGCAAGTACCTCAATAGTTTTGAGAATTTTTCCAGATTCGATTCACCCTTAGGAATGAGAGAGATGAATCCTTCCTTGCAAATGTGTCACACAACAACCAGAACCCATGTGACACAGTTCAACAGCCAACCAGACCCTAGGCTGACCAAACGTGAGGAGGTTAACCAAAACTCCCCCTCAAATTAACAATCATGGGAACTCCACACCAATATCCATGCATTGTACATACACCATCCCTACCAGTGGCACCTAACTCTAAGAGTTATACCTAGACATACTCCAATCACACCAATCAGACTCCAGCTGACCATAAGTACTAAAGGAACACCAGTCAATAGCAGACATGCATTGCCAGAGCATACTACCTCAACCAGCCTCTGAATCTTCATATTCTCACTCCTTGAAAGAACTGCCACTTCTGAGCGTGGTGTTTGAATAACAAGATTCATGGTTCCAATCCTCTTAAATGAAATATCAATCAGGTTACCCCATTATTGACTTCTAACATCCAGGGGACTTGCCTTCCAACACAACATAGTACTTCAGGGAATAACTATCCAACCTTGATCAATCTACACGAATAAGGCAAACAGCAGGAACTAGCACAATGTCACACCTCAACCAGCTCCACTTCTAGAGATCAGACTTCTAAAAGTGACCTTCTTGAGCACACACACAGTTGACCCTACCCTTGTCAACTTAGTACACACAGATGTCTCCTCTTCCAGGCCAGGAGTAGGTTCCAAACAAAAGTATCCCTTTGTTTGACACCTAAACATCTGCTCTTCAACCAGTAGCTGCAGACTTGTTGAACATCATGTTCTAACATCTCATAGAACATTAGTTCCACCTCCTTGGAACAAACTCTCCTTGAAAGTCTTCAAGGACTTTATATGCACTACCCAAGGGAGCAAAAGGAATCAGTGATCAGGTGATCCTTACCATGATGAGTGGACTTAAGGAGGCTCAAGTATCTTGGACATCTTCAGTAGATTACGATGACATCTTGAATCCAGCAGTCTTTCCTCCACATGAGAGGTAACTACAACAAAGTTTGAGTTTTGCCAGGTATTATGCAGCGGAAATCACAATACAACTCAACCTATGAACACACACTTCACCAGATCAGCCTCCAAGACCATACCAAGTTTGAATATGATTCAATACTGGCACATCTGTCCCACGCAAGGGCCAATTGCCAGCCTCCATAGACAGGTCCACACATTTCCTGTCATGAATAGTCCATCCACCTACTTCAAGGGACCATTCAGGGACATCACAGAACCTTCCACAGGTTCCAACATCAGTACTAACACAACTCCTTGCAAGATACCAGAAAGTATCACCCATGGATCTCATCCAGAAACAGAACAGGATGCCTGCTCTGATACCATTTGAAATTCTGGCGTAGTCAGAATTCAGATGTTCTACTCCAAGTCATGACATCTGATCCAACATTGTAACTAATACAGCAAGGCAGTTATACAAATTGAAACCCTGTATTAAAGCACGCTTTCACAGTTGTCACGACATCTGCTACTATATTACCCTAGAATGGAAGAACACCTAGTTCTGTCCATCTGGTACAAGGACGCAGTAGAGATCAACCACCATACTTACTTCTGTTGTGTTTGCACAGTTACCAGCATGATATATCAATATTGATTTGAACATCACCTGTTACTGTATTCCAGTTTGCTGGCCTAATACTCGTGTTTCCTAAACTAAAGGTCAAGTAAGTTAACCTAATTTCCACATGTTAGGGAGCTAACAAATAGGCTATTTGTTAGGTTCATTAATTGTAGGTTAGTTGCAATTTTCCTGGATTTTAGCTCAGTTGTTGGATTCCTAAAAAATAGCCTGAGAAAAATGCTGAAACAGAAAAACTAGTTATCCTACAATTTAGCACAAGCTGTAAGGTGTGAATGTCACAACATTCAGTTTGACATCCAGAACATATACCTCATGCGGATTCTGTTATGTTCCTGAAAATAGACTGTGCTAACTTTGTTGTACTGTAAAAGACTAACCAGTCTCTACTTCAGTATCAGCCTACACGAACAACTGTCAAGACATCCAGTTTGACAGTTCCACTATGATCCTTTGGCCAGGTCTGTTATCCTCTTGAAGACCAGACTTAACTAAATATTGAACTGAGATCAACATGCCTATTATTCAGTATATGCTGTCAATGATGAATGTCAAAACATTCTGATTGACATTCAACCAGAAGGCTATGTACCAGGTCTGTTAGTATCTTGATAAGCAGACTGAAATACCAGCTGAGTTATGGCAGAAGGATTATAACATGCAGAAGGAAAACAAACACAGTAAATTGTTAACCCAGTTCGGTGCAACATCACCTACTCTGGGGGCATACCAAGCCAGGAAGAAGATCCACTATCAGCAGTATTAATTCAGAGTTAAACTCCCCCGTTTACAACTCTTCACTTAATCCCTACCCAATGCAATCTATACCTAGGAACTCCTAGATACAAACCTCCAGTTTCCATTCCTATCACTACAAAACAATGTAATGTTAAATAACTTGAACTTACTTCACAGCTTCGTTCAAGCACATAATCACTCTTGCCTACAGGCTTTGAGTTACAAATACTCTCAGCTTTGAACACTGAGAAACACATGGTAACCTTCCCACAGGTTGGGAGGTTTACCTCACACATACCCCTAAATTTTCATTCTATGAGGCTTACAAAAACTAGGTTACAATATGCTATTTATAACCTAATCACCCAACTGGATTTGGGCCTTCAGAAATCGCAGCAAACTTCTCCTTTGCTATTATAACATCAGCAGAAACTTTCTGCTACAAATAAGGTCTTCAGTCTTTTAGTTCCTTAAATCTCTCCATATATATCTCCTTATTTAGAGCCTATATATTTTGATTGAGTCTTTAAGACCTCCACATGGGAGTTAGGATATTCACCAGATATCCTCACTAATCCCAGAATGTATACTGAATTAATTAATTCAGTTTTCTACACATGTGCGATGTCACAGACATGATGTCGTGACATCGTACATGACATGTTGGTCCAGATGTTGAACTTCTTCAACCCAACATATTAAAACAACAGAGATGATTACATTATTTATTTTACAAAAGTAATGTCAATCCTAAGGTATTAACAAGTGGAACCAATGGTTGGACGGAAGGGTCTAGCTTTTTCCCTCTGAACGGAAGCATGTTAGGTCACTCTACCATACCTCAACCTATCTATGTTGTCATACATTTTACCTGTAATTACACCAGAAATATCTTATCATAATCAAATAAGCCAAACTCAAGGGACAAAACAGGAAAAATCAGAAAAACAATGCAAAACGATAAAATTCGAAAGTTAACTTTCACAATGCGGAATAATAAAACTCGGAAGTTAACTTCAATATCCTCCTGAAACTAGAAAAATGCAGAAATTGAGCATGCCCAAACACTTTAACTTCAAACTTCTAAAAATTTACATGCATGCCTCACTAAACAACCTATTATGTTTTATAATGTACCATAAACAAACTATTATGCGTTTAACTTCAAATTATTGCATCACAAAACAAAAAAGAAAGAAAATAAAAAACTTACTTCATATGAGAAGTCCACAATTTTTGATTGAATGAAGTGATAACACGAAAGCGCAAATGCCAAAGCCCAGCCCAAAGCGCAAAACACAAACGCTGTACCTGTGACGGACGTCACAGAGGGCGTGACGAGCGTCACGCAAAACAGCCTTGTGACGAGCGTCACACATAATGTGACGAACGTCACACCATTCCCCTACTTTTTGGGCGCAAGTGACGCCTCAGAGACTTGAAGAGACGTTGAGGAGTGTTGGGCCCTATATCCACGCCATGCAATTAGCCACGTTAAAGACCTTTTGGCAGCAGACAGTTACCTAATGACACCAATATAAATAGCCACTTTGGAAAACCTAAAGGGGTTCCGAAGCTTTTCCAATTTTTTCCTTTGCCGCTTTTGCTTATTTTCTTTTCCAGCAATTTCAGTATTGTTTCTTTATTTATTTTTTACAAGTTCTACACTATTTCCCTTGCAATTTATACTTTCCTTTTTTAGCATTTAATTAATTCTTTTCGCACAATAGTTTCTACACCGGAAACTATTGTGCAACTTTTACCGGATCTAACCTTACGTTAGAATCTAGTTTTTATTTCCTTCGTTTTAATTTGTTGTTTAATTGAAGAATCCAAGAACAAATCCTACCGGCTTGTGGTGGAGTGTTCAAGACTATTGTTTAACGCATTCAGGTTCTTTAATTATTATTTAATGCTTTGTTTTATTACTTATTTATATTATCTGCCTGGGATGAGTCTGTTTATGCATGATATGTATTTTTGTTTGTTTAGTATGTCTGGCTAATTCGCCTAGATATCGGTATGTAAAGTAAGCGGAATAAGGGATCAAGACTAAGTCGGTCTAATTAAATTTAAAATTAAAATCAATCTTTTTACGGTCTCAATTTACAGGTTTAATAACAAGAATTTTTTACAAAAGTAGAAGACATAAAGAAGTTAAAATCAATAGAGCGAGAGTTTGAGGTTTTAACTGGACAGTGTAAATTAGGCATTAATTCTAGATCAGGGCGAGAGCAAGTTTTAGAGTTAATTAAATTCTGACCTTTTCCAAAAAGTATTTTTAAAGATTGAATGTGAGGACGAGAGTTAAGCATTCGGGTTTAATTGTATAACCTAAGTCAACAGAGCGAGAGTTTGAGATAAGGGTGTTTAAAACGGTCAGTGTTTTCTTAAAAAGAGTTTCTGCAACTTTATTGCTTTCAAAAAGTGGTTTTTGACTTAATTATAAGTGACAGCTACATTAACATAAAATCATGGTTTATTCAACAGAGCGAGAGTTTGAGATAAAACCTTTAATCAGTAAAGTTAACTGAAACGATTTATTTTAAAACCAAGAAACCGACAAAGAATTGATTCCCTAATTACGACGAACTACATACCGATATCCGCTTTATTAATATTTAATCTAGATCTTAGTTTAGTTTTTAGCTTCGCCCCCAAACAATCAACCATTATTCACCTTAGCTTTACGAAGTAACCTTAGATAACGGTATATCGATTCATAAGTCCCTGTGGGATCGATATCTTTTAAAACTACGCGATAGAACTGTGCACTTGCAGTTTGTACCCCAAATTCGACTCATAAAGTCGCGATCAAGTTTTTGGCGCCGTTGCCGGGGACTTTTATTTAATCGATATCGTAACTCTTCCGTTACGCTGTAGAGACTAAGGTTTCTTTTTCTTCTATTCTTTCTTTCGTTGATTTGTATGCCACGCACTCGCTCACAAGGTGAACCGCTCTATTTACGAATCAACGATATCGAACTATATCTCCGAGTCTTACGACGAATTCGGGAATATCGTGCTGCAAACAATCTCCCTCCTATAGAACTTCCTGATTTCAAAAACCTTTTTCCTTCGATAACCGAGATGGCAGAACCAGCTCGTGCTCTTAGAGATTACGCCGCTCCATCGCAAGATGAGCCGCATTCAAGTATTGCTCCGCCCGCAATCGAAGCAAACAACTTCGAACTTAAACCTTCGCTGTTGCAGGCGGTGCAACAGAACCAATTCTCTGGAAATCCTACCGAGGATCCAAACCGTCATTTATCCGTATTTGTCCAATACGCTGATACTGTTAAAGCTAATGGTGTCACTTCAGAGGCAATTCGAATTCGTCTTTTTCCTTTCTCATTAAGAGATAGCGCTAGAAGATGGCTTCAATCTCTCCTTTCCAACTCAGTCACCACATGGAACGAGTTGAAGAAAGTTTTTCTTGCCCGATACTTTCCGCCAAGCAAAACAGCTATGTTAAGAGCCCAGATAAACGGATTTAAACAGAAAGACAACGAGTCTCTTTTCGAAGCATGGGAAAGATACAAAGACATGATGAGACTTTGCCCACACCATGGTTTGGAAGACTGGTTAGTAATTCACACATTTTATAATGGTCTCTTATACAACACAAGGTTAACAATAGACGCCGCTGCAGGTGGTGCATTAATGAACAAACCTTATGCCGATGCTTACCAGCTTATCGAGAGCATGGCCCAAAACCACTATCAGTGGGGAACCGAACGAACAACGGTGGAAAAACCTCAAACGAAAACTGGCATGTACGAGATAAGTAACCTTGATCACGTTAACGCAAAAGTGGATGCTTTGGTCCAGAAAATTGAAAGTTTAAACGTATCACCCCCAGCCGCCGTGGTTGCTATAACTCAGAATTGCGAGGTCTGTGGAATCCAAGGCCACACTCCTACGGACTGTCAACTCTTGACAGGAATCCAAGCAGAGCAAGTAAACTATGCTCAAGGAAGCCCCTATTCGAACACCTATAACTCAAATTGGAAGAACCATCCAAACTTTTCATATAAGAGCAATAACGCTTTGTACGCACCTGGACAGTCTCCAAATCAAGCCCCAGCTATACCTCCGGGATATCAGAAACCGAACCCATCCATGCCTAACAATAACGCCCCTAGGAAATCCAACTTGGAAATCATGATGGAAAACTTTATAGCTTCCCAACAACAAACCAATAAAGATTTCTTAAACCAGAATGTACACACTGGCGAACAACTTAAACAACTAGCAAGCAAAGTAGATGCCTTGGCTACCCATAACAAAATGCTGGAAACACAAATATCACAAGTAGCCCAACAACAAGCACCTACTGCTGCCCCAACTAGTACATTCCCTGGACAGCCCCAACCTAACCCGAGAAGCCATGCTCATGCAATTATATTAAGAAGTGGAACGGAAGTGGAAGGACCGTCTGATCCAAGGATAGAAAACCAAAACCCTAAGAAATCAACTGAGGAAAGTGAACCTAAGGAAAAGGAAGAGAGTAATAAGGAAACCCTAGAAAAGAAGGAACCTTATGTACCTCCACCACCTTACAAACCACCTATACCTTACCCTCAAAGGCTTGTTAAAACCAAAGATGCGGGCCAATTTAGAAAATTTGTTGATCTCCTTAAACAATTAAACGTTACAATTCCGTTCACCGAAGCTATTACGCAGATGCCCTCATATGCTAAATTCTTAAAAGAAATCCTTTCTAATAAGAGGAAACTTGAGGATAGCGAAACCGTTACACTCCCTGCCGAATGTAGCGCTATAATCCAAAACATGCCCCCTAAACTCAAGGATCCAGGTAGTTTCTCTATACCCTGTCACATAGGAAAATTTGTCATCGACAAAGCCTTATGCGATTTAGGAGCCGGAATTAGCGTTATGCCTTTATCCATATGTAAGAAACTGGAAATGGGAGAATTAAGACCAACCAAAATGTCTGTGCAACTAGCAGATCGTTCCATCAAATATCCTGTAGGAATCCTTGAAAACGTTCCCGTACGCATATGTCAATTCTACATTCCCACTGATTTTACAATTATGGACATTAGAGAAGATGATATTACACCCATTATACTGGGAAGACCATTCTTAGCAACTGCCGGTGCAATCATAGACGTAAAACGAGGACGACTCACCTTCGAAGTAGGTGAAGAGAAAATTGAGTTCATTCTTTCCCAATTCTTGAAAGCACCTGCAATAGAAGATACATGTTACTTCATGGATATCATCGATGAATGCATAAAAGAAGCAGAGTTAGAAGAAGACAAATCATCTGACTGCCTTGTAGAAGACAGATCTAACCAATGTTTAGCAATAACACCGGATCCTACGCAATGTCTTAACAAACCAACCCCTGACCTGAAAACACTTCCCAAAAATCTGAGATATGAATTCCTAGACTTAGAACTTGAACGACCTGTGATAGTTAATGCAGACCTAGGAAGACTCGAAACAAAAAAACTCCTACATATCTTAAGGAAGTATCCAACCGCACTAGGGTACCACATCACCGATCTTAAAGGAATAAGTCCTTCTATTTGTATGCACCGCATCATGTTAGAAGAAGACTGTAAAACCTCTAGGGAACACCAGAGAAGACTAAACCCGATCCTGAGTGAGGTAGTAAAGAAGGAAATAACCAAATTATTGGAAGCAGGTATTATATATCCTATATCTGATAGCAAATGGGTTAGTCCTGTGCACGTTGTACCAAAGAAAGGAGGCATAACCGTTATTGAAAACGAAAAAGGGGAAACCATAACTAAACGAATCGAATCAGGATGGAGAATGTGCATTGATTATAGGAAACTAAACAAAGCAACCCGAAAAGATCATTTCCCTTTACCATTCATTGACCAAATGTTAGAACGATTAGCAAAACATTCACATTTCTGTTATCTAGACGGTTATTCAGGCTTCTTTCAAATACCAATTCACCCTGATGACCAAGAAAAGACAACGTTCACATGCCCTTTTGGTACCTTCGCTTATAGACGAATGCCGTTTGGTCTGTGTAATGCCCCTGCAACCTTTCAAAGATGCATGATGGCAATTTTCGCCGACTTTCTCGAAAACATCATGGAAGTATTTATGGATGACTTTTCTGTATACGGACAAAGTTTCGAAGAATGCCTTGAAAACCTGGAAAGAGTTCTTGAGCGATGTGTAAAAGTAAACTTAGTACTTAACTGGGAAAAGTGCCACTTTATGGTACAAGAAGGAATTGTTTTAGGACACATCATCTCGAATAGAGGAATTGAAGTAGACAAAGCCAAAATAGAGGTAATCGAAAATCTTCAACCCCCAAGAACCGTGAGAGAAGTACGAAGCTTTTTAGGACACGCCGGTTTTTACCGACGATTCATCAAAGACTTCTCTAAGATAACTAAACCTTTAACCGGACTATTAATGAAAGATGCTGAATTCATATTCAACGATAACTGTTTAAAAGCATTTCAAATGCTTAAGCAAGCATTGATCTCCGCACCCATAATGCAGACACCAGACTGGAATGAACCATTCGAAATAATGTGCGATGCCAGCGATTATGCTGTAGGTGCTGTTTTAGGACAACGAAAGGATAAAAAGCTTCACGTTATATATTACGCAAGCAGAACCCTGGATGAAGCGCAAATGAATTACGCCACTACCGAGAAAGAACTCCTAGCAGTGGTATTTGCGCTAGATAAATTTCGTTCTTACTTGGTCGGAGCTAAGATAATAGTTTACACTGATCACGCTGCTATCAAGTACCTTTTAACAAAAAAGGATGCTAAACCTAGACTCCTAAGATGGATCTTGTTGCTACAAGAATTCGACTTAGAAATCAAGGACAAGAAAGGAACTGAAAACGTAGTAGCAGACCACCTCTCTAGACTTGAGAACCTTGAACCGGAAAGAACATCAATTAATGATGATTTCTCGTATGACAAACTTATAGCTACTTTGGAAGAGAACAACTCCGACATGCAAGTAGAAACCACCTTAGCTATATCGGCCACACCATGGTACGCTGATCTCGTCAATTATTTAGCTGCCGGAATAGTTCCACCTACTTTATCTTACCAGCAGAAGAAACGATTCTTCTACGACATAAAACACTATTACTGGGATGATCCCTTACTTTTCAAAAGAGGCCCCGATGGTATTTTCCGTCGATGTATACCCGAAGAAGAGGTAGAAAATATAATCCAACACTGCCACTCCGCTCCTTATGGTGGACACACAAGTACATCCAAGACCTGCTCTAAAATCCTACAAGCCGGCTTTTATTGGCCAACTATATGGAAGGACGTACATGCGGCTATTAAGGAATGTGACAGATGTCAACGCACGGGAAACATATCTAGACATGACGAGATGCCACAAAAAGGTATTTTGGAAGTAGAGATCTTCGACGTGTGGGGAATAGACTTCATGGGACCTTTTCCATCCTCTTTCGGTAACAAATACATACTCGTGGCAGTTGACTACGTATCAAAATGGATCGAAGCTGTAGCCTCCCCAACAAACGACACCCGAGTAGTAACTAGACTCTTTAAGAATATAATATTTCCGAGATTTGGCATCCCAAGAATAGTAGTCAGTGATGGTGGATCGCACTTTATATCCAAGGTACTCGAAAAATTATTATTTAAATATGGAGTGAGACATAGGATAGCGACACCTTACCACCCTCAGACCAGTGGACAAGTGGAAGTATCTAACAGAGAAATCAAGCAAATACTAGAAAAAACGGTCGCCACTTCAAGGAAAGATTGGTCATTGAAATTACCAGAAGCTTTGTGGGCATACCGAACTGCTTATAAAACCCTCATAGGGACGACCCCATTTAAGCTCATTTATGGAAAATCCTGTCACCTCCCGATAGAATTAGAACATAAAGCCTATTGGGCTATTAGAAATCTGAATCTAAACTATAAAGCCGCCGGTGAAAAGAGAATCCTTGACATAAACGAATTAGAAGAACTCAGAAGAGACGCCTATGAAAATGCCAGAATCTATAAAGAAAGAACAAAACAATGGCATGACAAGCGTATATCAAGGAAAATCTTCAAGCAAGGCGACGCAGTCCTTTTATTTAACTCTAGACTAAAGTTATTCCCGGGAAAACTACGATCCAGATGGTCAGGACCTTTTCATATCACTAACATCTTCCCCAGTGGAGCAATAGAAATTAAAGGCAAATCCACAGAACCGTTTACCGTAAACGGGCAACGTCTAAAACACTATCATTATGCGGAAACCAATGGAGATTCGCAAATCCTACACTTAGACGAAATGCCCCCAGGACCTATAGATTATACTTAACAGTTTCTTTGTCGAGCTTGCGACATTTAAACAAAGCGCTTAGTGGGAGACAACCCACAATTATTTTCTTATTCTATTATTATCATTTTCCTATTTTTTTTCCTCAATTATTCTTTTAATTTCTGTTCAGTATTCATTCCTGATTTATTTTAATTCAAAGAAAAAAAAAATATATATATATATAATAATAATCTTTTTCTTCTTTCGGCATTTGGCCAAATCCTGACTAAAACTCATGTTTTCTTTTCTCTAGCTAACACTAACCAGATAGGATGGGAGACATCCCCTATCCTGAGACATTTCACCACCTACCGGAGACTCACACTAGAATTCCTTAGCTCATTAATCTATCTACCCAGCCATGGAAAAGGAATTAGCAGAGGTTTTATCCAGTTCAGAATGTTCAATATGGAGTACCAATTTAATATTAGAGACTTTACCAATCTTTTGGGTTTTCCTACCTCCTTTGACACATTCACAGTAAGCCAGGAAGAACTTTTTGAACATAGAGAACTTGAACACTTTTGGGGTAAGCTGACTGGAAATGATGAGCCCGAAGAACATGAGTTTCTCTCTGGAAACATACACAACCCGGCCTTTCGCTATTTCCATAAGATCCTGACCCACACTTTATTTGGGAAGAAGCCAAATAGTACTTCAGTTTCGCGTGATGAACTCTTCATCACATTTTGTGCTTCCCAGAACCGTCCAGTAAACGGTGCCACTTTTATGTTAGCTAATTTGGACCACCTTATCCAGGATGAGCGAGCACCCATTAGAATAGGCGGTTTGATAACTATGATAGGTAATGCTATTGGATTACGTCAGCCTATGCTTGACCTAAGCCCTTTTTGTGGCATTACTACTATGAGTATACCCTTCCTCTTCAACACTATGTTTATAGCAAACCTAGGGTCTGACGAGTTTGAGCTTATTATTGATAACCAGGTTCTTTGCCTATTCACCATGCCTGATCCTAGGACTAGCATTCATAACCGCAGTAACTGGCTCTACAACCTGAACGAAACTCCCACTCCTGCTAGATCCACTGAATCCATCCAGGACTATGAGATTTGTGATGACTATGAGACTTATGATGACCAGATCCCTCATGCTGAATCTGACCCTCAGACACCATCCGGCTATTATGATATTGACCCTCCTCCTCAGCCTGTTCAGACCGAAGAATCAGCCATATCCGACCTCCGGCATCATATGCCCGGAACTGATTATAACACCGCCATTGAAGCTTTGATGTCAGAACAAGACGCCCTCAGAGGAGAATTTACTAACATGAGACACGAAGTTCTAGGATACATGAGCAGTATGACAGATCAGTTTCACGAGTTGCTACATCGTGTTAACTCTTCTGCTCCTCCGGCCAGAGATCGTACAGAGGGATAGAATTTAGTTATTTTTCTAAGTTATTTAGTTTTAAGTTAGATTATTCATTAATGTTATTTGAATTCATGTTCACATTTATTTCTCTTTCATTTCATTGTTTTCCTTTCCTGTATTACATTATGATCATTTTATTGAAGCTGTTTATTTAATTTTATTATGCAATAGCTATTATGCTCTACTGTTGCTACCTATGACTTATTATTATACAAAGCAGATTAAGCGTGCACGATAAATTAAATTGCAGAATAAACCAATCATAAGCAAAACAAAACAAAATAAATAACAAAAATAAAATCCTTTACCAAAGTGATTCTGTGAAACGCTACTGACGCCTTGCCAAAATGGAATGTGTGACGAGCGTCACATAATCCATAACGGACGGCACACCAAGTGCCTGTTACGAACGTCACACCCCTGTGACGAGCGTAACACCCTTCAGACTAGTGAACGTTAAGGAGCCGTTGGAGACGAACGTTACACTTTTTTTTTTTTTTACCTTCTACCTTCCCCATTAATTTCCATTCAACCACACTTAATTACTTTTCAACCACTTTTTCTTTCCAACTTCCAAATTCTTCTCCTATAAATACCCTTCCAAACCTTCCTTCATTCACCACAAACCATTCTCTCTTATCAAATACATTTCTTTTCTTTCCAAATCACCCCTCCAAAATTCATTCATCACAATGGCGGGAAATCAGAATTTCGGAAATATCATCTTCCGATCCGAAGATGAAAATTATCAAAGAGAGCAATTCGAGCGTTTCCAACAGCGAGGCGTCGTTTCCACCAGGTACCCCGATGTAACTTGTTTACAACAATTAGGATTACTCCAAGGTATCGAATGGATGCTCCGTCAAGCCAACTTAACCTTCCTTTGCACTCATAATCAACCCACCTACTCATCCCTAACCTTAGAATTCTTAAGTTCATACGACTACACCACTCCCGCCGGTGAAGACGAATTTTTAACCGGTACCGCAACCTTCCGTATGTTTAACACCGAGTACTCCTTAACCCAAAACCAATTGAGTACCATGCTACAATTTCCCACAGAAGGTCAGGTCTACCCCAGAATCCCTCCCGAAATAAACTGGAGCACAGTTGCCGTTTCAACCCTTTTTAAAAAAATATCCGGTCTAGATGCCTACAACTGGGAAGAACTCCTTCTTTCCCACATACATAACCCAACCATCCGATATTTTCTCCGGATCCTACAAAACACCGTTTTTGGAAGACCAAACAACAGTAAGGTCAACGCAAAAGAACTATTCTTCCTCGAATGCGTCTTCGAACCGACTGCTAAGGTAAACGCTGCCTCTTTTCTATTTCATCATATCCGCACCTTATGTGCTAGAGGCCGCCAACCCTTTGTAATTGGTGGATTAATCACCACCATTGCACTTGGCTTAAACTTAGGGGACCGACTCCAAACCTTAGAATCTCTACCTCCCCTATTTATGGACATCAACTACTGTCGATCCAGCCGCATGATTAAGAATAGAGTAGGAGGAGGATATTATCTTATGGTGAACAACCAGGCCATCCCAAGCGTTGTCCTACCCAACATGGCCCTGACCGATGTCACAAACCGCAACCGCCTCCTCTATGATCTAAATGCTCCCGAAGCCACCGAGCCTTCACAAGCAAACCCGCCCACAGACGAGTTTGAAGAAATGGAGCAAGGTGACCAACCTCCTGCACAAAAATCAGTCCCACTCAACCCTTCCGATAATGCAACTGGCTCATCCTCACGTCGTCGACGAAGAAGGCCTGCAACCAACGACGACATCATGGATGCTATTGATGGTATGCAA
Organism: Lathyrus oleraceus; assembly: GCF_024323335.1. Lineage (NCBI taxonomy): Eukaryota > Viridiplantae > Streptophyta > Magnoliopsida > Fabales > Fabaceae > Lathyrus > Lathyrus oleraceus. Next base: position 510,217,883 of record NC_066585.1, read on the forward strand.
GCACAAAATGTCGAGATGATGCAAATGATGCGTCAAATGCAACAACAACAGGATGCTAGGAATGCCATAACCGACCAGCGGTTTACTGAGTTGTTCAGCAGATTTGACAACTTAGACATACGTCAACGATCACCTGGCCCAAGAACACGAGGCGGAAGGCATAATTAGTTGTAGTTTCTTTTTCCTTTCCCTATTGTATTTCCTTCCCTTCAAACATTGAGGACTATGTTTAATTTAAGTATGGGGGGGAAAACCATGTTCTTTCTATTTCCATTCTTTTCAAGTATGTACCTTTCCTTTCATTGTTATTTCTTTGTTTTATTACTTAAAAAAAAAAAAATATCTATTATTTTAAGTTAAGTCCCGAGTGTGAACAAATTCCTATTATCTATTCCCTCAAATTTTCATGAGCCACAACAAAAATTCAACACCCAATAAGTATAAAGGTTGCTCATTTTATCGAACTTGAGACGAATTAAGACAAAGACTACTGCCGCCAAACACTCTAAACGAACCTCAACACGTTAGATCAGGATAAGTACCTATTATACCAATTCCTTGAACTTTCAAGTTTTATAGTAACCCCAAGTAGTTTATACGAGAAGTCAGCACCATCTTAATAGCAAACTACGTGGAGAGCCGATGAATATAAGTGGATGTTTCCCAAAGTAACATAAAAAAAAAAAAATATATATATATATATATATATATATATATATATATATATATATATATATATATATATATATATATATATATATATATCAGGAAATGCACTAATTAAGTTAGGTGATCCTTACCAGATCATTTAATCTAAAGGTTGCAGATCATACAAAAGCATAATATGAAAGATCCATTATGAGTTGGTTCAGCAGGTATCTGGTACTGAACTTGGTAGGGAGGACTACGGTTCGATCCCCCGCAATTTGCAATGGACTGAATAACGAAGTTATCCGACTTATGTACCAGAACTTCAAGCTAAAAAGGGAATCAGAATCGCTAACCGGTTACTCCACTATGTGCGCGAAAAGATAAAGGGCTTAATGTGATTTCGCTAGAATGAAAACGGGTGAAATAAGAGTGAAGGAACTAGGATAGCTATCATAGTGTACTTGAACTGATTTGCATAAGGTGGGGTTATCTAGGTTGTGACGGTGGTTGTTTATGTCAAGATTTAACTCAAGTTACCTCTAAACAAAGTTTACATGCAGCCTAATACGGATTGACGTGTGTTTTGAAATTTCATCTGGCTAAAAATCTTAACAAGTTCTATACTGTATTTTGCTTGAGGACAAGCAAAGATCTAAGTATGGGGGAGTTTGATAACACGAAATTATATCATATTTTTGGACTTAATTCAATTAAATTTTACTATTATTTATTTCAGTTCACTTCATTTTATAAGATATTACGCGGTATTTTCTTCCTATTTGTCTCAGGTGGTTTATTTCGAAGCACTAGTAAAAATGGAAGAAAAGGAGGTGCAAAAAGGAGAGAAAAAGAACCAAATGCCAAAGCCCAGCCCAAAGCGCAAAACACAAACGCTGTACCTGTGACGGACGTCACAGAGGGCGTGACGAGCGTCACGCAAAACAGCCTTGTGACGAGCGTCACACATAATGTGACGAACGTCACACCATTCCCCTACTTTTTGGGCGCAAGTGACGCCTCAGAGACTTGAAGAGACGTTGAGGAGTGTTGGGCCCTATATCCACGCCATGCAATTAGCCACGTTAAAGACCTTTTGGCAGCAGACAGTTACCTAATGACACCAATATAAATAGCCACTTTGGAAAACCTAAAGGGGTTCCGAAGCTTTTCCAATTTTTTCCTTTGCCGCTTTTGCTTATTTTCTTTTCCAGCAATTTCAGTATTGTTTCTTTATTTATTTTTTACAAGTTCTACACTATTTCCCTTGCAATTTATACTTTCCTTTTTTAGCATTTAATTAATTCTTTTCGCACAATAGTTTCTACACCGGAAACTATTGTGCAACTTTTACCGGATCTAACCTTACGTTAGAATCTAGTTTTTATTTCCTTCGTTTTAATTTGTTGTTTAATTGAAGAATCCAAGAACAAATCCTACCGGCTTGTGGTGGAGTGTTCAAGACTATTGTTTAACGCATTCAGGTTCTTTAATTATTATTTAATGCTTTGTTTTATTACTTATTTATATTATCTGCCTGGGATGAGTCTGTTTATGCATGATATATATTTTTGTTTGTTTAGTATGTCTGGCTAATTCGCCTAGATATCGGTATGTAAAGTAAGCGGAATAAGGGATCAAGACTAAGTCGGTCTAATTAAATTTAAAATTAAAATCAATCTTTTTACGGTCTCAATTTACAGGTTTAATAACAAGAATTTTTTACAAAAGTAGAAGACATAAAGAAGTTAAAATCAATAGAGCGAGAGTTTGAGGTTTTAACTGGACAGTGTAAATTAGGCATTAATTCTAGATCAGGGCGAGAGCAAGTTTTAGAGTTAATTAAATTCTGACCTTTTCCAAAAAGTATTTTTAAAGATTGAATGTGAGGACGAGAGTTAAGCATTCGGGTTTAATTGTATAACCTAAGTCAACAGAGCGAGAGTTTGAGATAAGGGTGTTTAAAACGGTCAGTGTTTTCTTAAAAAGAGTTTCTGCAACTTTATTGCTTTCAAAAAGTGGTTTTTGACTTAATTATAAGTGACAGCTACATTAACATAAAATCATGGTTTATTCAACAGAGCGAGAGTTTGAGATAAAACCTTTAATCAGTAAAGTTAACTGAAACGATTTATTTTAAAACCAAGAAACCGACAAAGAATTGATTCCCTAATTACGACGAACTACATACCGATATCCGCTTTATTAATATTTAATCTAGATCTTAGTTTAGTTTTTAGCTTCACCCCCAAACAATCAACCATTATTCACCTTAGCTTTACGAAGTAACCTTAGATAACGGTATATCGATTCATAAGTCCCTGTGGGATCGATATCTTTTAAAACTACGCGATAGAACTGTGCACTTGCAGTTTGTACCCCAAATTCGACTCATAAAGTCGCGATCATGAAGCGGAATAGAGGTTGGCTGATGTCATAGCAACAAATGCAATGCAACAGAACCAGCGAAAAATCTTAAAAAATGATGCAAATGCAGTTTACTCAGGAGTTCTATTTTGGGTTTTGAATAAACTTTCTAAAATGAAATGAAGAAGAAGGAATAGGAAAGGTATGTCGCATTATTTGAATCAAATGTGTACAAAACTTAACATCCGTAAAAAATACGAAATTTAACCTCTAGATATTTTCATCTATGTTTCGGCCTACTGAGACTTGACTTTAGTTGTATTTTGGATGCGTCAAGAGGTTAAGTTCTTGATTTTAGGGGTATTATTAATTTTTCATTAGGTGTGCGAGCACCACTAAAGGTGCATAGAGTAATCCCCTAAGGGTATAATTTTTTTAAAAAAATTTCTAGCAAGTAAGGGTATATCATTCATCAGACTTTTAAAATCCATTAATTTTATTCAGCACACTTATTTAACTTTGTCGCATATATTATCATACCCCAAGTTTTGACCGCATTTTCATTTTCAGCTGACACTAACACATCCAGAATATATCAATCATCTTGTCAAATGACCTAAAAAGTCAAAAGGAGGCCATTTTGATTTTTTAGTCCCTCTTAGGAGTTGATTTTAATTTAGGGGTATTATTTAGATTTTTGAAAAAAAAGTATAATTTGTAGGAGCATGCTAAAAATGGTATTTACTACTAATTTTTAGGAAGGTTAGTAGGGTTAACAATCAGGATAATATGTCTTATTTATTTTAAAAAATCAATTAATTAGGGGTAGTATTTACTTAATAAAAATATAAATTGATGAAATTATAGAGGTTTTAGTATTATTAATATAATTAACTCTCATTAACATATTAGTATTATGGTTCTACTCTATTTTAATTAAATACATTGGCTTATTTGGTAGAAGAGCACTTGTAAAAGTTACAAGTATGAGGTCTTAGGTTTGAGTTCAACCTCTTCCACTTAAAATTTTTTTTTTAAACCTTTTTTCACAAAAATTATATTTTTTATCTTTTCTAAATTAATTTTCATTTTTTCTTTAATAGTTATTTTTAAAATATTTATTTTTTATTTTTTCCTTTTTATTTAATAAACAATAATAAAAAATATTAAAATATCAAAAGTGTACAAATTCAATGTATTTTGACATAGTCTTTTCTGATTGGTCAATTTTTCTAGATCTGATTTCTGATAGGATTTACTTTATCACACTTAATTCATATCCATTTATAATGACCTAATTTTTCCTATAAATATGATTCTTGTTCTCACAATTTAGGGGGACACCAATTAGAGAAGAATTACACGGACACTCTCACATGAATATTACACAGAAAGTCACACGAAATTCCATTACGAAATCCCATTAAGTCTCAAGTTTTTTAGAATCTCAATTTTCTTTTTTTAAATAAGTTTTTTCATTTGTTTCATTTGTTTCATTTGTTTTACTATAATTTATTTTTTCAAACCATATAATGATTTCTCCGATGATTCATTTTTTTTTCCGTAAAAATTTATTCATTATAAAATTTTCACTCACCCGCAATAATCCCTCATTCTCGTTAGATGTTTTCTAACCTCCACACAACGCACACATTTTCTAAATAACACCATTTTCTAACTTCCATCCAACAAAACCACACTCCATTATTCAATAAACTATAGTTTCTTTTTCTTTTTCCAAGAACATTTTTACCATATTTTATATTTTATATAGTTCACAAAATAAAGTAGATTTTGATATCCTCATATTTGGCCCTTATTGTTTTTCATTAGTTTCATTGCAAATTTTGTATTGGTAGTAGTAGAGAAAGTGGTTCTCATGTTTTGTTTTGATTGGCTTTGTTTTCTAATTTGTTTTAATCTATTTATTTTATTATTTATTTTTGTTTCACTAAGGATTAGGTAAAATGGATATATACATATATGTGTGGGCCTAAGAGCTATTTAATGGGTTTAGATTTGGTTCATAGTATAGCCATTTTGAACTAATGCATCTTTTTAGTATTCTTTGTAAAATTGATAAATCTCTCCTTAAGCTTTTTCTAATGTTAAACAAAATAAAATAATACTTACTATTAACGACTTTTAATATACAATGGGTTGTTTGATTTTTATAAATAAAAAACACAAAAAAATATTAGGTTTGGTCTTTCTCTTTTTCATATATGATAATCATTTTGTATTATTAATATAATTTTTCTAGCCGAAAAAATGTCATCTTATCTCCATTAGTGTGTTTATTTTTAAAATACTAAAAAGTACAAAAAGTATAACCGAGGAGGAATTTGAGTTATTATTAGGGATTAATTCTAGAATAACTAAGTATATTAAAATTATGATTAATTTTTAAATGAGTTAATATAAATAATATGATTAATTATGGAATATTAACTAATTTGGAAAATTAGGGTTAATCTATGGGATAACTTTGGGATAATTATGGGATAGAAATTTGGGATTAAAAACTAGGGATAAATATGAGATAAAACTCTAGGGTTTTAAGCGATAAAAACAAGGGATAAATCAAGGGATAAATCGGGGATAAAAGTCAGGGATAAGGGATATGATATTTGGTTAATTAAACTTGTTAATATTCAATATATAATATCATTATGAATTTATTTTCTTAAATAAATTAAATATTGTATTTTTGCAAAATGATCAAGAGATAAAATCAAATTCAACACACTTCAAACTGTAAGTTCAAACTGCTCCCGTTAATGTTATATATATATATATATATATATATATATATATATATATATATATATATATATATATATATATATATATATATATATATATATATATATATATATATATATATATATATATATATATATATATATATATATATATATATGACATCTTTCTCTTTTCCTTTTTTTTTTTACTTTTTATTTGTATTACCCTTTGTTATATTGGCCAATTGAGGGGTAATATCTTTTGCATCAATATTTTTAAATACTTTTTTTTTATATTATTTTGTAATTATTAATTAATCTATTACCTCAATTTTGTATAGAAACTAATGTGATAGTTATTTTAAATGAATTCGCAGAATATTACGCTATATGAGGCTTTTCTGTTTATATTTTTACTTTTCAATTGATATATTCTCGCTGTTTTGTCTAAAAATCGACGTGTTTGTTCTTTTGCATGAATAGTTCAGAGAAGTAGACTCTAACCTTTCATCTACCTATCAACATTCACTCTAACTTCATCGTCATTTTCTTCACAAAAAGCCTTGGCGATTTTCATCAAAACTCTTCAAACATCAACTCGAACATCATCTCTTTTCAATGCCAACTCTTTCAATATCGTCTCTTTTCAAAACTCGTCGAAGCTTCACCATCACGCTTGAGGTGCGTAACCCACCATTGAAATGTTGTTCGAAGTATTGTTACCATTGAAATGTTGTTTGATAATGTGTTAAAAATGTAATACCACTGAAATGTTTTAACGTAAACTCTTCCATATATGTTTCATCATAACTTGTTGCCTATGTTTCTAGTTATCATGATTCTGATTGTGGTTTAGTTGTTGTGTTTCAACGTCAACTCTATGAGTATGACATTTAAACTGCTTTTTTTGTTTATGTAGAGTTGTGAAAATGTTATCATTCATTCTATAAGTAAACTTTGTATAAATGTTCTTACCACTAAAATGTTGTTGGATAATGCGTTAGAATTATAATACCACTAAAATGTTTCAACGTTAACTCTTCCATACATGTTTCATCATAACTCTTCCACTGAAATGTATATTGAAAGAAAAGTATACATCATATACAAGATGATTGGTTTAATAGTTAGTAGAAACTAGAGGACAAGATGTTTTATTTCAATGGTTGAATGCTTAGAAGAAGAACTAAGAAAACCAATATATCTCCTTTTTTTGCTTGTTCCTTTTTTTGTGTGTCTCTCTACTGCATATTTCTATTTAATATGATTCTATGGTCTCTCACTACTGCATATTTATTCTAGATATGATAAAGTGTTGTGTGATGTTGCTTTGATGTTCATGTTGATGCCTCTGTTATATGTTGTTATTTTTTTTAATTTACATAAACATGGGTGATTCGACAAGTACCTCTCATACAACATTTGCTGTAACCTCTATTAATACAAAAAGTAAAAGAAAAACTAGAGGTGCCACAATGTATACCAATGTAAAAAAAAACCACGAAAACGGTGTTCGCTCACCGATTGATTTTGATCAGAGAACCGGTAAGGCTTATGGTGAAAATGCTAATGATTTTAAGGGTTGCGAGGCATTACAAGGTAGAAAAAAATGAGTATTTTGATAGATAATTGGCACGAGGTTGACGGTGATTTGAAAGATAGCATATGAACCAATATTACAATATTTATTATGAATTTTTTTATTTGTTTTACAAGTATATATGACCATTTATTTTTTTGGTTTAATACTAATATTAACTCTATTATGTAAATTTATGAAGTGTTTATTATTCTTGAGGATGGTATACTAAAAAATAAATGACTTGCATATGCTAATGAGCGTTTGAGGGGCTTTAAGACATAACTCACAGATGAATATTGTCACAACTCAATTTTGACCATAAATTAACGAATCAAGGTAATAATCATGACTTTACTTTACCTTGCATCATCTACATAGCATAATATGTATTTCATCATGCATGATGCCTAAAATATCAACAAGAATAAACTTTCGGATCTATAGACATACCGGTTGAATCAATTTTCAAATATACGTAAAATTAGTGGACAAAAAATTTCAAAATTGAGCTTGCAGACGTCAGTTTTTATTAATTTACGGTTTGCGTAGTTTGACATGGCGTGCTCATTTTATTTTTTCGACTACTTTTTCAATTGCATTTTGATTAGCCTGAGCCTTTTTAATCGATCATTTTTTATTTTAAAAATTGATCGAAACATGTATGTTTCTGAGAAATTTATATCATGCTGATCATTTTAGTGCATTCAGTTTATTTTTTTGAGGAATTTTGTGCCAATTTTTATTCATCTTAATCCCTTTTATTTTTGTCCTTTTATCAAGATGTTCAACAAAAATATAATTTTTATTTATATTTTTCATTTTTTTGTTGGTTTAAAAAAATATATATTTGAGTTTTAGTTAATTTTAATAATTTTAACTCCTTTGTATTATTTACATATTTTTAACTCCATATTTGATATGTACTTCTCATTTAAAAAAAATATTTGACCAATAAGAATCTTCCACAACTTGATAACTAATAAATCACTCTCACATGTTGGCCACCAACGGATTGGTGAGTGGAGGAAAGAGGAAGGAACATTTATTTACCCAGTCATCCACAGATTGAGGGACACGCGCCCAACTGTGAAGGATGTAATGGATTTCCTTTTCAAAAGATAATGCAATCAAGTGATAGAAAGAGAGCGAGGAAGGGTTAGAAAAAAAAGGGATAAACATGTAATGATTCTCTCTCATTTTTGGATAAAAAGGTTGGCAAAATGAAAAGGAGAGATCACTTAGTTCTCATGAAAATAATCCATTTCCCCTACACGTGATCCACCCATCATCTAACATGCCATGTATATGCACGACACCCTCTCACCATTTCAAAGAGAAATCAACAAAAGGAATAGAAATAGAAAATAAAAAAGGTGAATAGTGAAATTCAGAAGAAGAGTACTCTTCTTCATTAAGCCTTCACACCCAAAACTTAACCAACCTTCCATTTGTTCACCTTTCATCACCATACTATAAGACAACTACCTCTATGCAAACTTGAGTCTTTTCTCTTTCTTCAACCTTACTACAACAAAAACCTCATAACAACAAACCCTTAACCTTCTTACACCTCTTCCAACAACCTTGTTCTTATTCCAAATCCTTCCTCTGTTAAACATCGTCGGCAAAGCAAGACTCACCCATCGGAAATCCTTCAAATGCCATTCATACTTCCACCCTTCACCTTATACCACTTGATCCGGATCTCCTACAACCTACCTACCACCTTCCACACAACAATAAGCCTTACCAATATTCACTCATTATTACAACCACACTTCAAAGAAAACTCATATCTCTTTCTTTTTCATGCATACATAGTGAACTAACAACAACACCATATGATCAAACCTTCATTTTCTCATCCTCACACTGTCGCATCTAAAAAAACGCGATCCTTCACAAGGCGCTCGCATGCTCGCGGAAAATATGTTCAAACAGAGTCGCCACCGAACTTTATTTATTCCAAATAAGAAAAGGAAAATATCAATAAAATCCACGAAAAACAAAAAAAAGAAAATGATCGTCACAATCAAATTCGAGTTCGGGAGTCGGTTATGCAAGGGGAAGGTATTAGCACCCCTCACATCCGTTGTAGTCAACGACAACCACTTAGTTAGATTTGAGATAGAGTGTTAGCTAATGTCAATCGTTATCTTCTACTTACTAAGCTAGAAAAAGAAAGAAAGAAATGAAAGACTTAGGGTTTTCTAATATTAATATGCCTAACAAGATTTCGCAATCCTGCTCTTACGTATCTTCAGGTGCTATGAAGAACTCAAGGCATACGTAGTTTTACTCAAAGAGAACTATTGGATGCATTGCTTTTAAAGAGAGTAATGTTTGGATCATATTTGAGCAATTAAACCTTTACTTGTTGCTCGCTCTTGGAGGTTGAAGTCTTTGTTTGTTTCGCATCAAAATGGATGTAGCATACTCTTTTTTTAAAAATGTTTTTGGGGTCGCACAAGGGCGGAAAATAAGTTTGGTTGGTTGAGTGTTTTATTGGATGACGATTACTCGAATGACCGAGTAAGGCTACTCGTATCCAAGTACTCAAGAAGAGAAATAAAAAGCTCTAGATCATCTTATTTTTCATCCTTAATTGTAAAAGGATTTAGATAAAATTAATATATTTTGGATGGACGATAAATAATCGAATGACCGAGTAAGGCTACTTGTATCCAAGTACTCGGGAAAGGGAATGGAAGGCTCCAGACGACCTCCTTTTTCGTCCAAGTTTATTACAAAAATGAGTTTAACCTAAGGTTTGATTATGAAAAGAGTTTGGATGTCGCGGGGGTTTACTCGACTTTGTATTCGATTTGGATTTGATTTAGGAAAAAGACTCGACGTTGGATTGAGTGTTTGTTTTTGTTCTTTTCTAAAAGTTGTTGATTTTAATCTTGAGTTAACAATCAACTGATATAGTAAAGTAAATAAAAACGATGAACTTATTATACATTTTGGGAATGGGGGTACATTTTTGCTGAATGGGGATGCAACACAATAACTAAATCATACAAGTTTTGAAAGACAATTATAAAATAAAAGAATCTCATTGTGATAAGGCCCAAGAGAAAGTCAAGGGACTCTGATTAAAAATAAAAAATTTAACTAAAAGAAATTTAGTGCTATATTAAGCAATCGTAAAGCGGTTCATGTAGGAATCACCCTATCTGAGGTCGGTCAACAAAATTGTATGCGTTTAAGCAGTTTATGAAGTTAAATTGAATTTTAACTCCGAAACTGCAATGCATATGTGAAAAACCAATCGGACAAAAAAAAAATTCTTCTTTTTTTTAACAATTTTTTAAAATAAAATAAATATCAATAAATAAATATGAAAAAAATAAAAAATAAACAAATAATAATCATAATAATAAATAATAATGATAAACAATAGAAATAAATACTGATATTAATTATTATCATTATTATATTAACCAAGATTATAATAAATAATAAATAAGAATAATACATAATATAATAATAATCAATAATTAATAATGATAATAATCAATAAATAATAATCAATCATAATAATAGTAATAAATAATAATTAATAATAATCAATAATAATAATAATAATGTAAATAATAATAATAAATATTAATAAATAATCAAATAAAAATAATAATACATATAATAATAATAATAACCTAGTAATAATATACATATAAATATATTAACTAATGATGGTGATGTCTAGTTTGAAAGAGAGAAGTATCATTTTTGTGTGTCTTCTCCCATTGACTTATTTGAAAATTTGAGAAAAAGAATGTGAGGCGAGAGAAAGAGAGAAGGAAGTATATTTTTGTGTGTCTTCTCCCATTGCCTTATTTGAAAATTTGAGAAAAATATCCTCAACAAGTTAGGTCGGTTTGTGATTTTGCCATCCATCCTCAATTTGCAGCAACAATTTAAAATTATGTTCTAATAATTTATTTTTTGATTTTAATGGATGTCACAAAAAAAATCTTTTAAATAAATACTTAGTGACAAAATACTTCAAAACCAATTAATTAAATAAAAATTTAAACAAAATTAGACAATTAAAATAAAACTAAAATAAAAGCATAACAATTTCTATTTAATTCTTTCATATATTTTGACAAAAGAAACCAAAATAAACGGATAAAAATGGATAAAAATTGGATGCAAAAGTGGATGAAAAATTAAACGGAATGCATTAAAATGATCAACACGAAATAAACTTCTCAGAAACATACAAAATTTGATCAAATTTTGAAATAAAAAACGACCGGTTAAAAAGCTCAGACGGATTAAAATGTGACTGAAAAAGTAATAAAAAAATTAAAATGACTACACTAGGTTAAAAAGCTCAAACTGAAAAATGTGACTGATGAATTCTTTTTAACTGATAAAAATGCACGACAAAATGGATTAATTTATGCTATGCTGATGCGAGTGAAAACGCAGGGTGAAATTTAGGGTATGACACACACATGCTTCATCCATCACCTACATAACCATATCCTAACACCTTCTTCATACGGAATATCTCTCAAACCACCCTAACAACATCTCAATACACCATGAAACTCATAAGCTTTCATGTTCACCACATCACAAACCATTGTTTCAAATTCGTGATAGCTTGAGTATGTATAAGTTTGTGTTGATACGTTCAAGGATGTGAAAAAAAGTTTCTAGAGCGCTCTATGTGTGTTGGCATGAGGTTTGTTGAGCTCAACCAATGATCGACAATTCACTATGCATACGCACTTACTATTCAGGGCCGATCTCCCTCCTTCTTCCTTCTCTCAACACCATGTAACACCTCATATTCTTCACTACTCAACCCACCTTTGAACAACCATTAAACCTTCTCAAACACCCTTGAAGAACCGCAAGACTCACAAAAAAAAAACAAGTCACCAACACCACGTGACAACCTCTTCTCTTTTCCGCTACAACAAGCTACTATTGTAGGAGAAATAGTTTCCGAAACGTATTCAAAACCACAAATGCGAGGTATCGTTCTCATCTTGTTTCGAATATTCCGTTATTGTTTGGATGCCACTGTTTTCACGTAGAAAAGATGAACAACATTTTCGTGCCACTCATGTTGCTTTGACATGTTCTACCATGTTTGCTTATGTGAAGAAGAACTTCATGTGATAAAGGTAGAGAATATTTATTTTCATTTCTCTTCTCTTATTATTATTTTCAATTGGTGTAAGAAAGAAACAAATGTTTGCTTTTTGGGCTTGTCTCTAGAACTTGGTTCAAGCTCATCTATCTCTTTCTATTTACACCTCAGGTTGGTTTTCATGTGTTTTTTATGATTATGATAAGTTAATGTTGTTTGGTTTAATTCATTGCATTACGATTTTCGAGTTTAAATCCAATTTAACTTTCAAAAATCATTTGGGTTCATAGATTTTTACTCAGCTTCTTATAGAGTGATTCTTAGATGAATCCATCTTAAGTTAGTTTAGCGTTAAATTCAGTATGCCTTTGATTTTGATTGGTTTTCGGTCCCGTAGATTGCTCTTAGGCCTTCTTACAACGAGATCTTTTGTTTGAATTTACTTGTTTGACGGTTTTTCTCTTAATCGCTTTATTATATCCCCATTCGACAAAATGTACCCCAATTCCCATGACATGTGACAATTTTACCGCTTTCCTATTGCGTAAAATCAATCATCTTTCAAAAAGAACAAAATATACTCGACCCAGCGTCGAACAATTTTCACAAATAAAACCATTTCAATATCATTTCAACAATCATTTTCAAACCAAGCTCATTCGATCCCATTCATACTCTAAACCATTTTCATAACTCAATTCACCCTCATATGCAAATCAAACGCTTTACCCAACATCAAGCCCTTTTTTACAATCAAAATCAAAATGACTAATTCATACTTTGACCATTTCAAACAATAATGAAAGAAAAATGTTACCTGAGTGAAAGGTCTAGTCATAGTCTCGAGTATTAGGCCCAAGTGGTAATCGCTTGCAAGCCATAAATATATTGTCTTTCACTAAGATACAAGTGTGTCTCAATTTCATAATAAATCAAAAGAAAAATACTACTTAGGTGAAAGGTCCAGTCATAGTCCCGAACACTAAGCCCCAATAGTAATTGCATGCAAGCCCAAGTGTTCGTCTTTCATTCAAAACACTTGTAAATATTCAAACATTTTTGTAAAAAAATTGAAAGAAAAAGACTATTGGGTGAAAGGTCCAGTCATAGTACCGAGTATTAGGCCAAGTGTTAATCGCTTGTAAGTCATGCATACTCATCTTTCAAGCTTAAAACACACTAAAACCAATCAAACATATCTTTTCCCGCCTCGTGCGATCAAAACCTTTTTTCATAAATGAAATATGCTTCGTTCACTCCGAGACGACGCAAACAAGCTTTGTTCTTGCATGTGCAAGAAGTTAGAACACTTTCTACTCGAATGTGACAAAAGCAAATATGTGAGGATATGTATTATGTTATCCATTATGATGCGATGTCAATGTTCACTTCTCCATGTTTTGGGTAGTAAGCAATGTTTTCTGCTCGATTGCGACTAAGTGCCTTTCACTAAAATCGGCCAACAAACAAAATATTTTTCTACCCATAACTATGTAGCCTTGAGTTCTCCATCGCACCTGGAGATACGTAGGAGCAAGACCCACGATCTTGTCAAACACATTAATAAAAAAACTTTTTGTGACCTCTTTCTTTTTCTCTTTTACTTTATGACAACTCGAAGAAAACAATTGACGTAGGCTAACATTCAATCACTAATCTAACTAAAAGGTTCTCGTTGAGTACAACAGACGTGGGGGGTACTAATACCATCCCTTTGCGTAATTGACTTCTGAACCCGAATTTGGCTGCGACGACCATTTTCCTTTTTAAAGGTTTTATCAATATTTACTTATTCCTTTATTGGAATAAATAAAGTTTGGTGGCGACTCTGTTCGAATTATTTTCCGCGAGTGTGTAATACGCTTTATGAAGGATCATATTTTTCGAGGTACGAAAAAATATTAAACATCCAAAAGATTATGTAGAGCATCCATACGTGAAGTATTCATTTATTGATAAGAAAGGTTGGAAGGATTTTGTAAAGTCTCGCACCACTTCTGAATTCTTAGCTAAGAGCCAAAATGGAAAGGAGAATAGAGCTAGAAATATCTATCCACATAGATTGTCTCGTGGATGATATGATAAACTTGAATAGAAAATGATCAATGAAAAAAGAAAACAAAGGGAACTAGAGTTGGGAGGTCTCTCTAGAATCCTTGATCAAAGTCCATCTCCACCATCACGCCATAAGAAATAGAAGAGGGCACGTCAAAGACCGAATGACGAGTTCACATCAGAGGCTACACACAAAGTGGCTGAAAAGATTGTAAGGAGATTCTTTTTTCAATATTACTTATTTTAGTTAATTCGATTTGGTAAATATCACTAAACTTTTATATGTATTGTAGGATGTACTAGGTGAACAAGTCAAAGTTGGTATCTTCATTTCATAAGAACGTTGTGACATCTTGGTAGAAACGATTGGAATCGAGGAGCATGTTAGACGTGTCCGTGGTCTTGGAAGAGGAGTTGACTTGAAGTTATTTTTTGGACCATCGTAATGAATTAACAAAGTAAATCGTAGGAGAGAAATTAAAGAGATAGTTATTGAAAATATAAAGGAGGTATTAAGATAGGAGTGAGAAAAGTGGACTCATGAGGTGATGGAGAAGTGGACTCGGGAGGAACGTGAGATGGTGCATCTTGAGGAGTGGGAAATGATATTGCAACAGGAGCGGGATATGGTGTTGTAGGAGGTGCAAGAAGAGCTAAATATGATTTGCAGGAGGTGCGAGAAGAGCGAAAGACAATGTTGCAGGAGGAGCGGGAGAAGATTGAACGAGAGAAGTGTACCAACGATGTGATTGAGGTATAAGTATAATTTAAAATATTTGTGTTGTATGTTGTTTTTATTGTTTGTGTATTTTAATTTTTGTATTGTATTTCAGTTGTTTTTATTATGTAGAATTTGAAATCAATGGGTGTACTCAACCGCCCAATTCCAAATTTGTTGGACATACATGAGAAATTAGTTGAGAAAGTTGTTATGGATGGTGAAAATACAAAAGATAGTTGTTCTACCTCGCATCATAATATTGAGACCACACCATCTCAAGTAGATAACACTCATAGACTATCAAGGATAATAAACGAGATTCCATAACTCTCTGAGTTTAAATTAAAACATGAACAACAACAATCTTTTATACTTCATAAGAGTTGTCTTGTAGAATTTTTGAAGGTAGATGGTTGGCTGAACATACTCGTAATACAATTGTGGTGAATGTAAGTATAATTTTTATAGTGATTTCGGTTTATATTCATTGTTTTCATACTTTAACATAAAGATTTGACTTTCGCATTAACTTTTAATTAGGGTCTCGCATGAGTTATGCGTTGAAAGGAAATTGAAAAAAATATTATTTCTTAGATTCATTGAACATTCAATTTTGAGGTAATGCAACAAGCACTACTCATATGCACATACAAAATAAGTTGGTGAATGAGAATAAAGAATGTTTCCTGGCACCGTTTATCCATAAGTAAGTATATGCTTTAATTTGTGTTTTCATTTATAAATCAATTTTATACATATTATTAATTATTTTGAGTGCTTATGAAAGGACCGTTGACACCTAATTATTTTATGTATGAAACAAAATGTTGTATTTATGTTATGCTCGTTACACTACAAACTTGATGAAGATATGCAAAAGGCTTCGAGCGGATAAGTGGTATTATTTGTAATACTCAAATTTTACCTTTAGTTTTGAATATCTTTTATTCATGTTTAATTTTTACCGACACTATGGAGGGATACAATTTTCTGAAACGTAATCTACAAGGTAGAAAGCCAAAGTTCATACAACCACATGTAAGTATTAGTTATGCTTTTTGACATTCTTTTATTTTTGCTAATGTATTACTTGTGCTTTGTGTGTATTAATTAGTAACTGTATAAAATTTATTTGTAGTAGCGAAAACAACCTAAAAGCTTTGAATGTGGATACCATGTTATGAGACATATGTTTAATATTGTCTTCGGAGGCATTATCAATTGATGAATTAGTTTATTAACTTTATCCATGTACATGTAATTTATGTATATTTGTTAAGTTAATGTTGATGTTATTAGCTTATCATGATTTAAATTGTGTTTAAATTATAGGAGTTTAGCGCTGAAATGTCATTCCAACAAGAAGATGTAGATGACATCCGATCATGTTGGGCCGATGTCTTCCTATCTTATCATGAATCTCATAAAAAATAGTTTTACTTGGTTGTTGTAAGCATTGTATAAAGGTTTTGTCACTATAGATGCAAATATGAATAAGTTCAAATATGTATAGGTTCTCTTTGTAAATGTTTTGTGTATCCCAAATGTCATTGTAAGTATTGTACATTTGGTTTTGTAAACAATTTATATTTGGTATTCTATGTTATGTTATGTATAAAACACAAATGATTTGATTTTGTCACATAATTGATATGTTATCAGTAAAAAAAATGATACAAGTCTCAAAATGTGAGATTTAAAACAAAAAAAATGTTAAATCCTTTGGTTATTAACAAAAACTGACATAAAATGGGTCTTTTCCCCCCTGGTTATTAACAAAAATCGAGAGGTATATGAAGCATGCTACATAGTTTTGAAATAAAAAAAACAATGTTGTCAGAAATCGAACCAATAATCTTTTCAACTATCCTCTCGATTATTCAGAAACTGAGGGCTAAAATGACATATTTTTATGTCGCCCTTTGTTACCTCGCTTGTCTAACCGAGGTAAAATCCTCTTTACGTCCGAGTAAAATGAGTATATTCGTAGTAATATATTCTTCTACAAATACTTTTATAAATTATGTTCTTTTACATTTCACAACTTTATCCTTTTTTGTTAAATAATAAATAGCATCTTTTTTAAATAATCAAATAAATAAAAATTCATAGATTTTTTTCTCTTCATAAATTCATTAATAATGTATCAATAAAAGAAAATAAGTAATTTTTTTAACTTACAAAAAAACTCAATTTTAAATTTTTATGTTTTTCAACAAAATTAAATTTATGAATTATATCAAGATTTTTTATTTATTTACCACTATTTTTTTTTCAAATTGTCTGATAAAAAACAAAAAATTAAATCCACCATATCTACAATAAAAAATAAAAGGGCATAATAAAATTAAAAAAACAACAAAAAAAAAACTAAATCCATAAAAAGTATTTGTAAATTCAAACTCTTCGTATTAAAAAAAGAGAAAAAAGATTATGTACTAACAGTGTAAAATATTTTTATATTGTCAATCACATTTTTAAAATACTATTATGATTTGACAATATAAAATATTTTGATTGGATATCAATATAATATTTTTTTTACGGTAACAATACACAATCTTTATCCTCTTAAAAGAATATGAATATTTTTTTTTCATGCAAGTGAAATTTTAAGAGATAAAGACCAAATAATTAGAAATACATCTTTAAAGATGACTCATTCTCAAGCGAATTCCTTTTAAAATTCTGCTTATACAAATATGTGGAGGAGCTTGAGATGATAAAAAATAGGTAATTATCTTTAAAAAACGTTGAGAACCAAATACACATGAGAATGAGAATATGTTAAAGGATAAATGTTAAAGTTTATGACTTTGAGAATGAGAGAATGAAATCAATATTATTTAATAATAGTTTATTATATATTTTAATATACTTATGCATGATATTTTTTCTTTCTTTATACATGAAATCAATATAGATAACACTTATAAGTAATTTATTTTCTTATTGTGTTACAAAGCCAAAGGAAACAGTTCAGAAAAGTCTAACTGGGCTTACTAAAACAACACAACATGGGCCTGTTCGTAAGTCAGAAAGGAAGATACAAAAGCCCATTAGATTTATCACTTGAAGAATTCCTGATTAAGCATCCAATAGTACTAGTATTGAGCTGGATTTTGGTACTGTAAGCTGTCAACAGCTGTCCTGCAAAAGGATAAGAACAAACAATAATTTAGAATTTTGTTTTATTTTTGAAGGATAAGGACAAGTGTCTCTAGATCCTTCTACTAGAATGTAATTGTGGATCCCTACCTATAAAGGGAATGACAGATAAATGAAAAAGGGCAGAAAAGTATAATATTCTTATTCTAATATTATCTCTCTCACCTTAAGACTTTTCCCTATACAGGGGAATTTAATTCTGGTACTGTTTTTTCTAACAATTTGGTGCTCTCATTTGCTTACATCATGCCTCCCCGACAACAACCACCTGAACCACCATCACTGCAGCAATTGCAGGAATCTGTCAACAATTTAGCAGCAGCTTTTACATCTTTTCGTGAACAACAAGACCACCGCCATGAAAGTTATCTCACCTCAATTCAAACCCTTCACTCACAAATATCTACCCCTACCCCTAGTAACAACCGACATTCCAATAGTGGCTCAAACAATAACCAAGAACCTACAATCAAACCCCCAAAATTACGTCTGTCACCATTTGATGGAAATAACCCACTTGATTGGATTTTTCAAGCTAACCAATTTTTCACCCACCACTCCATTCCCAACCACCAACGCTTGGCTCATGTAGCAGGTTATATGCAAGGTGATGCCCTTGGATGGTATCAATGGATGTTTCACAACCTTCTATTGTCGACATGGGATGCTTTCATTAAGGCTTTGGAGGTCCCTTTTGGTCCCGCTGCTTATGACAACCATCAACAAGCATTGTTTAAACTCAAACAAACAACAACAGTGACAGATTACCAAAGAGAATTTGAACGCCTCTGCAACAGGGTAAACGGTCTTTCACCTACCGCTATAATTGATTGTTTCATTTCTGGTTTGAAAAATCATATTCAAAATGAGTTAGCTATCCACCAACCCACCAGCATATCGCAAGCTATTGGCTTGGCAAAACTAATCGATTCAAAAACACTTGCTTCCCGACCTTACCAAACTAACCCCTCTAAGTTTTCTAAACCACCACTGTTACCCACTCCTTTCACTCCTACTTTACCAAAACCACCAGACCCACAACAGCATATTCTAATACGCCGTCTAAACCCAACGGAAATGCAACAACGAAAATCCCAAGGCCTTTGTTTCAATTGCGATGAACGTTTCCATCCCGGTCACCGCTGCAAAACAAAACCCTTCTTGCTTTTACTCACAGATGAAGAACATTTAACCCTAACCGACACAACTGACCCCACTTCCACCCCTGTTGAAACCCATGATTCACCTGCATTTCCTACGGAAACCGAATCTGAAACAGCCCCAGATTCCATTCAACTTTCATTACAGGCAGCCACCGGCCAACCATCTCCACGCACCCTTCGTTTCACTGCCTCCATTTATGGCCACAATCGCACTGTCCTAGTTGACTCAGGAAGCTCCCACAACATTATACAACCTAGAATTGCAACATTCCTACACCTACCCATTCACAATTTCCCATCTTTCCCTGTCATGGTTGGAAATGGTGAATACTTGCATTGTTCCGGCCTATGTATGGATACACCATTAATGATTCAAAACCATCTTTTCACAATCCCTCTCTATGTACTACCAATTCAAGGGGCAGACCTAGTCCTAGGAGTCCAATGGCTGCAAACACTAGGACCTTTTATCTCTGATTTCTCCGTCCCCTCAATGAAATTCCACCACCAAAATACACAACTTACAATCACCAGCACCAAACCACAACTTGCCACTCCCGCATCCATCCACCAACTTAACAGAATGATACACACACACTCAGTGGCCACATTCCACTCGGTTACCATGATACCCCTCACCCAATCTACCATAACTCATGCACAAAATGATTCAACAAACCGGGACAACTTTATCCTCAACTGTCACCCAGATATACAACAACTACTCCTTCAATTTTCCCACATTTTTGACAAACCAAAAACTCTTCCACCAACAAGACCACACGATCACCACATACATCTAAACCCCAACACCCAACCCATCAACATCAAACCATACCGATACCCCCATTACCAAAAAGACGCTATGACAAAACTCATTTCAGAAATGCTTTAAGATGGTATCATCCAACTAAGCACTAGCCCTTACTCATCCCCGGTACTATTGGTCAAGAAAAAGGACGGCACTTGGCGTTTTTGTGTCGACTATAGAGCCTTAAACACCATCACCATCAAAGACCGATTCCCCATTCCCACTATTGACGAACTCTTAGATGAGTTGCATGGTGCGATATTCTTCTCAAAAATAGACCTCCGTTCGGGATATCACCAAATCAGATTGGTCCCAGAAGACATCCATAAAACAGGATTTCGCACTTTTGATGGGCATTACGAGTTCCTCGTTATGCCCTTTGGTCTTTCTAACGCCCCCTCTACTTTCCAAGCTGCCATGAATGACCTTCTTCGACCATTCTTGCGCAAATTTGCGCTTGTTTTCTTTGATGACATCCTTGTATACAGTCCCTCATGGGAAACTCACCTTACTCACCTACACCAAGTTCTGTCCATCCTATCTACCCATAAATTTTTTGCCAAGCTAGCAAAATGCCAATTTGGTGTGCACTCTGTTGACTACTTAGGGCATACCATCACAAACAGTAGTGTACAAGCTGACCCAACTAAAATCCAAGTCATGACTGCCTGGCCAACACCTAAAAATATCACAGGCCTTCGCGCATTCCTGGGTCTAACTGGATTCTACAGACGCTTTGTCCTAAATTACGCAGCGATAGCTAGCCCTCTTACGGATTTACTCAAAGCTAACGCTTTCGTATGGACAGACACCGCAGCCACAGCTTTCGAGAAATTAAAACAAGCAATGGCAAAACTACCAGCACTTACCCTTCCAGATTTCGAGCATCATTTTGAAGTGACCACAGATGCTTCAAACACTGCCATAGGCGCTGTGTTATCTCAGAACTCCCGACCCTTAGCCTTCTTTAGCAAAAAGTTGTGCCCCAGACTGAGTTTGTCCTCCACATACGTGCGTGAGCTCTATGCTTTAACTGAAGCAATAAAAAAATGGAGACAATACCTATTAGGATCCACCTTCAAAATTTACACTGACCACAAAAGCCTCAAAAACCTCATGACCCAAACCATCCAAACACCCGAACAACAAAAATGGTTGACTAAATTAGTTGGCTATAGCTATGAGATCCATTACAAACCTGGTAAAGAGAATGTTGTCGCAGATGCATTATCGCGAGTAAATGAGCCACCAGTTGCAGAAATTTGTGCCATGATTAGTTCCCCCTGCTCCCTTGTTATTTCCAAATTGCAAAATTTTTTCTTGACTAACCCTGCAGGTCAGAAGCTGTTAAAGAAAGCATCGGAAGATCAACTCATGCAGCAAAAATTCACAGTTAAGGCAGATTTGCTCTACTTCAAAGACAAACTATTCATACCTACAGAATCAGGGCTCATTTCCTCACTGCTAACAGTATTCCATGCATCTCCTCTAGGTGGCCACTCCGGCATTCAAGCCACCCTTGCTCGTTTGTCCGCTTCCTTTTATTGGCCTGGAATGCATAAAGATGTCAAAACGTTTGTTAATGCTTGTCACATTTGTCAACACAACAAGTATAATACTCATGCCCCATATGGTCTTTTGCAACCTTTACCATTACCTCAACAAGTATGGGACGATATCTCGATGGATTTCATCACCCATCTTCCATGTTCCAACAACAAAACTGCCATCTGGGTCATCGTAGATCGTCTCACCAAATTTTCTCACTTCATAGCGCTCCCCACAAGTTTTACAGCAGCATCCCTAGCCCCAACTTTCATTTCTGAAATCTACAACTTCATGGTGCCCCCAAAACCATTGTCAGCGATCGGGACCGTATTTTCGTGAGCCAATTTTGGCGTTCTCTCTTCAAACACCTGGGCACAACATTACACTTTAGCAGCTCATACCATCCCCAATCAGATGGTCAGATAGAAGTTTTGAATAGGTGTTTGGAAACTTATCTTAGGTGTTTTGTCAGCGAAGAACCTAAGTTGTGGACACGTTTTCTCTCCCTTGCCGAGTTTTGGTACAACACTTCATTCCATTCTTCAATTGGCATGACGCCTTTCGAAGCACTTTATGGTCGAAAACCTCCATCCTTGTTACCATATCCTGCAGGAAAATCCAACATTCAATCATTAGATGAGATTTTGTCTAACAAATCCAGAATCCTCAGAGTTTTAAAGGAAAACCTTACCAGAGCTAGAAATCGGATGGTTCAACAGGCAAATCGTCATAGGAAGGACAAATCCTTTGCAGTAGACCAATGCGTTTTCCTAAAACTTCAGCCTTATCGCCAAAGCTTTGTCCACCAACGATCTTCTCAGAAACTCGCGAAACGTTACTTTGGACCGTTCCGGATCATCAAGAAGATTGGTTCTGTGGCTTATGAATTGGATCTCCCCAAGGCTTCACGAATCCACCCTGTATTTCACGTTTCTCTACTCAAACTTTGTCAGGGAACCCCTACTACCCAAACCGCTCCATTACCGGATCTAGACGCTTTTCCGCCGGCGACCCCTAACCCCTTCGCCGTTTTGAACCATCGCACCATCAACAATGAAATCACCGAGGTTTTGATCCAATGGGAAGGACATCAAGCATCTGAGGCCACGTGGGAAAGCACTTGTGAACTGACATCGAAATTTCCGCACTTTAATCTTGAGGACAAGATTTGTCTCAATGGGTACGGTAATGTTACAAAGCCAAAGGAAACAGTTCAGAAAAGTCTAACTGGGCTTACTAAAACAACACAACATGGGCCTGTTCGTAAGTCAGAAAGGAAGATACAAAAGCCCATTAGATTTATCACTTGAAGAATTCCTGATTAAGCATCCAATAGTACTAGTATTGAGCTGGATTTTGGTACTGTAAGCTGTCAACAGCTATCCTGCAAAAGGATAAGAACAAACAATAATTTAGAATTTTGTTTTATTTTTGAAGGATAAGGACAAGTGTCTCTAGATCCTTCTACTAGAATGTAATTGTGGATCCCTACTCTATAAAGGGAATGACAGATAAATGAAAAAGGGCAGAAAAGTATAATATTCTTATTCTAATATTATCTCTCTCACCTTAAGACTTTTCCCTATACAGGGGAATTTAATTCTGGTACTGTTTTTTCTAACATATTGTTTACTATTTATTTTAAATATGATATATATTTAATATTTAATTTTAATAGATAAAATGTAAGATAACTAAAATTGGATCGGGCACTAAACCAGTAAAGATAGGGGGAGTTTAAGATTTAAAGATTCCACTGTTATCGAACTGGTATTAATTATTTACATTATTTATTTCACAAATTTCATTAATTTAAAATGAAGAAGGAAATACATTTGTAGAAAAAAATTGTATTATTATTAATTAAATAATATTTGATGTATTGGTTTTGATTATACATGAGTACATCTATTAATCTGATAGTACAATTACCATAGGCTAATTTACCAAAAAAATATATCTCCATGAGCTAAATTTCAATTTTTCATTAGTGTTATACAGGGGTGTAAGTGGATTGTAAAACATTAATTAAATCCACAATTCAAACCAAATCAAATCGAAAAAAAAATCTATTGTTTTTTTTGTTCGATTCAAAAACCGAACCAAAACAATAAAAACCGAGGTGATTTGGTTCTGTTCTCAATTTTTTATTTTTAGGAACCGCCAAATCGAAGAACCAAACTGGTGACTATATACACCCCTTAATTTTTTATTTATCTCTTTATGAAATCTAAATTTTGTATCTCTCCAACTATTCTCCATCTTTGTTGACACTTCTTTCCTTTCAACAATACATGCAAGTAAACCTTACTCCCAACATAAAAAAACCTTACTCCCAAATTTTTTCCTTCGTATTCAAGTTCTCTTCGTTAATTTTCATTTATTTATTTTTATATTTTTTTGTTTCTTCTTCTTCAACGAATTTCCTTCTAATGTTGTTACAGAATAATTTGCATGCGTGTTTGAGGTGTGAAACATGTTAATTTATGTGTATTGAAACTTTTTGTTATTATTGTTGTGTTTTATGTTTTTAATCTTTCAAACCCTTTCTAAGTCTTCTCATGGAAAACGCTAATTTTTATATTCGATAATGAATTTATTTTATGATGCAATTAAAATCATGTCCATGCTTCATATGTATTAAGAACAAATTATAAGTTGTTTGAAAAGTAGTACATTAAATATATTATATAAAATGTATATTTGAAAAAATGATTTAATTGAAATGTTCTGACAGTGTAAAGATATTTTACACTGTCCGTTAATTACAACCATTGATTTATTAGAGAAGTTTGACTTTTATTATAATCACATATAAAGTAATACAAACAGATAATTGTAATGTATTGACAGTGTAAATTTTTTTACACTGACAATGTATAACAATTAATCTCTTGAAAAAATAGTAGCATAAAATACATGATAGCAGATAATACATAGATGAATATAATGTTTAAAAAAAGTGTTATAAATAGATCAACCAAACCGAACCAAACCAGTTAGTTTGGTTTAGTTCCATTTTTAAAAAACACTAAAAATCAAACCGAAACAAACCGATGAAAATATCATTGATTCAGACAATTTTTTGACTAAAAACCGGTTCAACCGAACCGATTACACCCATAATATTATATGACTTTAATTTATCTAGCTCATGATCTTTTAATAACCTTAGTATTAAAAAACCAAATCACTAAAGCAAGAGCCGTCACCGAGTTGTTTCCGTCTCTTCTCTCATTCTTCATTATTAACTTTTTAAATATACATTTTCTTTTCATTTTTCTTCTCCTTTGTTGTCTTCTTTATTTCTTCTCGATCATAGTTTCTTTCCACTTCTCTTTCCTTAATCTTATACTAATAATTTGAATGATTAAGAATATCCCGATTTCTACATCTTACTATTGTTCTATTTATATTTTAAATAAAATTAAAGGTGGAAAAAGACAATTAAATCTGAAAATATTCCATTTTTTCATTTTTTTAAGAGATAAATCAAATATATTCAAACCAGTGAATCATTTAAACTTCTGGTTCTGTCTGGTTTTTGAATTTATTATTTGATTTATTATCACAACGAATTTAAGGCTTATTCGGACCAGATTTTGAATCCGAATTCTGTTGAATTGGTTAATCCAATCTGATTTTTATTACATTGATAAAAAGTCAATCATAAACATTCATACCTTAAATGTTATAAATAAAGTAAATGTTTTAAATACTATCAAATCTTATCATTAACAAAAGTAATTATCATGAAACGTAACACTATTTAACAATTAAAAAAATAACATATTACCTACCATTACAAACACTATAATATATCAAAATATAATTAGTAATATTTAAATTTAAATTTATGGTAAGATGTTAATTTTATACCACGTATGCTATACAATGATGACTATATAATAATTTTTTATGTACTTGATACAATCACAAAAAGTTCATAAAAAAAAAATCATTGATTCGAATACGAGAAAAAATAGGTCATAGTTGCATACAATTTTAAGAAAACTACGTGTCACTTATTAATTGATTAAAAAAATATTTTTATAATAATACGTGAATGACACTTATAATAGAGTTTTTCGCTCTAGGTCTTTGGCCAACCCATAACAATCCATAAATTCAGAGATCAAACATGTTCAACAATTGGATTAAGCTAAATTGTGATGATACTTATAAGAAGTTTACATCCATGAACAGATGTAGAGGCTTATTTAGGGTTTTCTTTGAAAATTGAGATAAGAGATATGTATAGAAAATATGTTTGTGTGATGCTTTTATTACATAAATGTGAACAATTTGCATGGGATGAAGCCGTTTTGGCAAAAAAGAATTACAACTTTCAAACCTTAGTATGTAGAATCAAAAAAATGTCTCAATAAAATTAGTGATTAATTGAACTACTATCGACAAGAAAATCAATATGAAGTTTGACTAGCCAACTATTCATTCTTCGTTGAAGATTATAATAGCTAATAATATCTCTAAAATCTCATTCTCTAAGCTTATTAAAGTTTTTAATTTTTTCCTTATCTTCTTTAGCCCTCTTTTATAAAAAATAATCTAATTATCTTTAGGATCGATAATGATACTTATTTTAAAAAAATGAACTTATCATATTATACTTATTTATATTTTAATTATTTTTTTATAAAAAATAACTATTTAAAAATTAATATATAGTTCTGTGATAAATACCCGAAAAAATTGTCTCTATTATATGAAGATTATCAAAGCCATATATTATCTTCCTTTATTAATTTTTAAATTTGTTTTTAAAACAATAATAGCCATAAATATTATTGTAAAAACATTAGAAATTTATACATAAAACTATTTTTATGAGACTAATTTATAAGAGTAATTTGATTCTTTAAACACACTCGTAAAATAATTATAAAAAACAATTTTAAATAAAAAAATCAATTAAATTTTAGCAAAATTAATCTCACTATTATATTATCACCGTAGTTCACTGAACCGATATAACACGTGTCACACATCCATTGGCTCCTAATCAAATTCACAATGTGAGAATATCATTACCCTAACTCTCGTCTCTCATATAAATAAGGTCACAGCCATCAAACTCTCGCTCCATATAACTTCCAGATCTTTCCACAATCACAATACAAATACCCACTTTTCTCTCTCTTTCTCTCTCTTGTTTCTCTCTCTAAATTCATCGCAAATCTGCACAAACCCAAATCACACTCTCTCTTATAAAAACCTCACAATACAAATCTCTATTTCTCCATCACTCTCTCTATATAAAAGAACCATTTTTCAAATCATTCGCGCTCTCTCCACTCCCTTTTCACCCAACTTCTCTTATCCTATATAAACCCTAATTTCTCTCTCTACAAAATAAGGTCTGATTTTAACCTACCTTCATCTAAATCGTTATACATAAAAAAAATCCCCAAATTTTGAATTAGATTCATGAAAACCCTATTTAATTGACTTTTTTTTCACCCAATTTTTTTTAGATGAAAATTGTTGTAAGTGAATGATTGATTTGGAAAATGGTGTTTGGTTTTCTGTTGATGGGTGGTTCTGTGTTTGATTGATTAAGGGTTTAATTTGTTATTATTATAAATATATATATTAGGGTTGATGGCTGATCAAGGATTGGAAGGGAGCCAGCCGGTAGATCTACAGAAACATCCTTCTGGGATTGTGCCCACCCTTCAGTGAGTATCTAAATATATTTATATATATTTTTAACCTACTGTTTAGTTAATGGGTATGAATAAATCATAGGTTTTGTTGGTTTTGTTGGATGATTGGAGGGTTTTGAGTTGTGGGTTTATACTCTTTTTTTGTTTTGTTTTGAGATGATAGTGACTTGAAATGGTTAGTATCCAATTAAACTGTTGAAGTGATTCCCCCAATGGATGTTTATGATAATGGTATTGGGAATTTTTGTCTGAATAATGGTTGGTAGTTGAGCTAGAACTGAGGGGTGGGGGAGGGTTCAACAAAAAATATAAACATCAAAGGGTAGTGAAGCACACCTAATTATTTTGTGGGCAATAAGTATTATAAGCTTTAAGAGATTTGAGGGGAGGATGGATTGGATGTTAGACAAATTAAGCAATGCATGTAACTAAAGGAAGAAGTTGGAAGTTATGAAGTGAAGCACAGACACCGGAAACACAACACTGATATGTCGACATAGATAATAATTTTAAAAAATGAATAAATTAAACATAAGACATTGACACGGGCGCACCTTTTTTGAGGTGTTGGTGCTACAGCGTTTAGCGTGACTGCCTAACAAAACTTTGGCCTCAATATTATTCTCTGGCGTATGTACATATAAACTATTTCTATTGTCAAGCCTTTAGTTCCATAGTTACTCCGTCCCCCTCATAGCTCTGTTTCTGTACATTGACTGATACTGCTGGTTATCTTGTGATTTTGCACGGGGAAAATCAATGATGGATTTACCTGGATTGAGGATAATTTTTGAATCTGTCAATGTGTCTTTCTTTTGAATTGTAACAATTGTAATTAGTGCATATAACATTGTAGCTGTTGGAGGAGAGGCTATGATATTAATGTTTGTGTCCGAGTTTTCACAGTGAACTTTAATAAGTCAACTAATTACATTAAGTGGCCAATAAATACTCGACAAACCACATGGTTTATATGGAATAAATGAAAGGCGATAGAAAATATTACCTAAGCAAAATAATTAATTTTATCTCATAATCATTAGATTTGTGGCATTATATCGAAATAAATATTAGGCGGTAAAGAGTTGACAAGAAAATAAGACAAAATTGAAATGCACAGGTTAAGATTATAAAACAAAGCTTTAGAGAGAAACTCCGGTCACAACTTATTGTGTAAAAGATGGTAGATAATCGTCTTTATTGTGTAGTTTGTATCGGGAAGATTTTTCGGAAGCGTTTCTAAGAAAAGTGAATCACATGGAGGTTAGCCTTTAATCAAAGGTAGAAAGAAACTAATAAAACCCACAAGCCAAATTATTAATAAGAATTAAAGTTAGTTGTTTGTCCTGTCTTTCTTTGGACATCACTCTCAACTGGAAAATATTCCGCTGCTTAATTCATATTGTTATTCGCCACCAAGTTGAGAAAGGCCATTTTGTCGTTTACTTCATTTTACATTAAAATATCTAATAATTTTGCTAGTTATTATTTACTTTGAAGATTGGAGTGTGTAATAAATTTGCTTCACTTTAGATTGGCATATCTAATAGTAACTTTTTTTCCTATTTACTTTAGAATAAACTAATTACTAAGGTGTTTGTACTTCCAGAAATATTGTTTCAACAGTCAATTTGGACTGTAAGTTGGACCTCAAAGCAATTGCACTCCAAGCTCGTAATGCAGAGTACAATCCCAAGGCAAGGTTTATTCGTTGATAGTGAATTTTATTCAAACACATCTTTGTTATGTATGCAATACGCGTCTTTCCTTTTTCCATTGCATTGGTAGTAAAAGTTGACTTGATGGTTACACTGCTGTCTATCCCAAAATTTGAAAATTCTTGCACTTCTTTCTAGACTAGAGAAACTTAGTTTATCATATTACTAGTATTTTATATTAATGTCCCTTTTGATATCAATTACTTGTTGCCATTCTTTTGTTACACAAATTCAATAATCTGCCAATACTGATGTCGACACTGATGATTGTGATCAATTCTTTGCAGCGTTTTGCTGCTGTCATTATGAGAATCAGAGAACCGAAAACAACTGCACTTATCTTTGCTTCTGGCAAGATGGTATGTTCGTTTGTTGCACTTTCCGCCTTTGTCAAAGAAGTGATTTTTGTTTGTCTTTTTAACATTGTAGTCAAACAAAAAGATTGTAAAGTTTTTGCCCATGTCCCTAATGTTCCTTTTGTTAAACAAAAATAAATTGGCATGGCTCTAGTGAAGGGTTTCTCTTTCTTATGTTCTAATTTAACTGGTATGACTAGGTTTGTACTGGAGCCAAGAGTGAGCAACAGTCTAAACTGGCAGCAAGGAAGGTGTGTTCTTTGTTCTTCCATGGCCCGCCATCCACCATTGACGGCACTCGGCCGGAGAACTAAGCCATTTGTGTTGAATTGGATTTGAGCCTGTTTATTTTTCAGAAATTTCTGATATTTTCTAATTTACCTTTTCTACTTGTGCTTTCAGTATGCGCGTATCATCCAAAAACTTGGTTTCCCGGCCAAATTTAAGGTAAAATATATACCCTTTCAGATTAGCCTAACTGAAAATTTTCATCAACCACGGTCTATTTGCGCTTTGTCTCGTAGTACCTAAGTAGTACTTGATCAAGTAGTTGTTCCTTTGGCCTCATGCTTCAGGATTTCAAGATCCAGAACATTGTTGGCTCCTGTGATGTTAAGTTCCCGATACGGTTGGAGGGTCTTGCATATTCCCATGGTGCTTTCTCTAGTGTAAGCTATTTTATTACCCACTCTGTTCGTTTATAATTGTTGTTTTAAAGTTACTTAAGCATAGCTTACAACAACAACAACCAAGTCTTATTCCACTAAGTGGGGTCGGCTACATGGATCAACTTTAACCATAATGTTCTATCTATAACCATAGCTTGTGGTGCTGAAATCCTGATGCTTGTGTTAAATGTCTAGGATATTGAGTCTTTATATTTATATATGTATGAATGTCTATAAGTTAGAAAAATATATGCTAAACTTGGTATATGTGGTGGTAGTATGAACCAGAGCTGTTTCCCGGATTAATATACCGTATGAAGCAACCGAAGATAGTCTTGCTTATTTTCGTCTCTGGAAAAATAGTTCTAACCGGAGCCAAGGTAACATTTTTATATACAATCCCATTTTAGAATTTTCATCCTCAAAATATTGGTTCATTCAAATTTATATATTTTTCATTTTATTAGGTGAGAGATGAGACTTATGCAGCCTTTGAAAACATATATCCAGTGCTTACTGAGTTCAGGAAAAATCAACAATGGTATGGACACAAATTTATTTATGATTCATATTGTTATAATTTCAATGAATCAATGCTAGTTGTGTCTACTACTATTCTGATTTCCTCCTTTAGCTGTCCAGATATATCTGCATTGGGCGTAGGTTGTATTTGTGAAGCACATTCATAGACATTGTACACGATACTGATACTGACACATATACACCAGACACCAGATACATTTTAGGCAAATGAAACTGATTGTATGTACCAACATTGTGTGGCACAAGTGTTAGAAGGAGCAATATGTATGCACTACTATACACGAAACTTACATGTAGACACCAATTACAACAATTACAATTTAGGCAAATGAAATTGATTGTATGTACCAACATGGTGTGTCACAAGTGGTAAAAACAACAATATGTACCAAAATCATTTATGAATATTTGATTTTATTGCAGAATTTTGTCAAAAGAAGTGGTGTTCTTGCGGAGAAGCTCGTCGAATTGTACATAAACTAAGACAAAGGAGTTATCTGAATTGATAAAATTGAATGTAGTTCTCTGGTTCTAGTTTTGGTATTATGTGAAGGATATTTTACTATTGAATTGACATTTTGAAAAAAAAAAAGATTTTGAAGAGGCAGAAGAAAGAAAAAAAAAAAAACAAAGTGGGAGGAGCTAGATGGAATAACATTTTCTGACAGTTATCATCTCATGAAATTTTGAACTATGGTTGCTTGATTTTTTAACTGTCAGTTTCAGTTAACAAAGTTAAAACCATTATTGGAACAGCTTCTGACATTTAACTGTAAAAATAAACAGCTCTTTTTGTTGTATGAAGTTTATAGTTTTTGTTTATGGAGAGGCCAATTTAATATACAAATTTGGTTTAAGAATACTAAAAGTTGATGTAATTTATTCATATGTTACAAATTTAAACCCAAGCCAACAACTATAAGATCAAAGCATTAGAAGAATGAAACAATTCTAAGAATGAAACAATTCTGGAGAAGTCAGAACTCACTGTTTTTGGTCATCCCTAAACACCCCGTAGGATTTAATATCCAGCTATAATCTATTCATATGGTCTTTAACCATTTAAAAAAAGCAACTGTATTACTTTCAACCACATATCTCCATTCTCATGGGTAAATATACTTGGATCTCAATCCCAAAAGTTATCTTAAAGAATAGGTTGTTTTCACACATTTATACAATCAATCGTCAGAGAATCTAAGTAAAGTGAGATTTCAAACAAACTTCAATAATACAACTATCAACTTAAGTACTCATCCTCATAGCTAGTGTGGTTATGAATCAAATGTCCACATTATAGTCCTTAATCCGACTCTGATATCATGTTAAATATATTTGAATTTCAACTCCAAAAGATGGTTTAAAGGGTAAAATTGCCCTCACATATTTATACAATCAACAATTTAGGAATTTAAACAATGTGAGACTTCAAATAAATTCTAACAACATAATTATCAACTTTAACACTACCACCCTTCCTGGATATTCTATTATTAGGATTTTGTTAAATAACATATCAAATGGTATTGAATCTTTCTCTGAGGGATTTTTCCATACTGATCAAACCTCCGACTTGCAAAAAATGCACCAGAGTTGAATTATGCAATGCTGAAGAAAATTTGAGCCATCTTAAGACCTCACTCCATGCCAACGATGATAACAGACATTAAAGGAAAGTGAGATACATTTTCTCATTTTCTTATCCAAACGAACATGAATTTTGAGATTCAACCAAGATGACTTTTTTTACTAGATCGCCTCTTGTTAGAACTTTGTTTAGCCAAACTCTCCAAACTAACACCGAATCCTTTAAAGGAATCGGCTTACACCACACCACTAAAAGAGATATAGGTATGACCTTAGAACTATATGCCAAATTCTTGGTAATGACTGAATAAGTCTCTTTAGCCGAATAAATGCTTTTGGACTAGATCCATGTATCCTTCACATTCTCTTTCAACACTGTTGAGAATGTATCAAGTGTGAGTAGTGTGGATAATAGTCCCATATTGGTTGGAAATATGAAGACTTGAGCATTTATAAGTGAGAGAATCCATCCACTTATCACCTTAAGATTTTGAGTGAATATGTGGTGTATCTCTCACAAAGGTGTTGCTCTAGAAAATATGTCTCATAGTGTTCAATGCTCCATAGTGAAAAATTCCCCTAATAAATGGTATCATGATCCTCTGATTCGAGAAAGTGTCTGACTTACTTGTATCGAAATTTAATGGCGCAAGTATATGTTTCGTTGAAGAGTGTCAACGACGCCAGTGTGATGAATAAGAAACGTTCCGTGCGGTACAAGAGTTTGTTGAAGTAAGATGAACTTTCATTTGAGGGAAAACATTGTGGACTTACACTTGAGGGAGAGTGTTGAGAATGTATCAAGTGTGAGTAGTGTGGGTAAGAGTCCCACATTTGTTAGAAATATGGAGACTTGAGCATTTATAAGTGAGAAAATCCACCCACCTACCACTTTAAGATTTTGGGTGATATATATGGCGTGTCTCTCACAAAGGTGTTGCTCTATAAAGAAGAAGTCCCATAATGTTCAATATTCCCTAGTGAAAAACTCACTCAACAAACACTACCCTTCTCACCCTTCTCTAATTTCCCCCACTACACTTGTCTTTTCTTATCCCAAGACTTCAAAAGATTCCATATACCTCCTCGCCCACCCATATAATAAATTCACCTTTATTTTCAACTTAAATATACATATTCGAATATAAGTTCTTTAACAATATCGCTTCCAACCACGATGCTTCCCAGAACATAATTTTCATATTTTCTTTCTAATACTTTAACCCACATACTATTTTTTTCATTCAAAATCTCCATTTCCACTTACCCAATAAAGCTAGATTAAATACCTTTAAATTTTTTAAATCCAACCCTCCTGCTTCCTTATCTCTACACAAATTCTCTCAATGAACCCCATTGACTTTCCTATTTTCCACTTCTCCACCCACCATTTAAAAAAGACTCATATTTTAAGATTATACTTGTTGGAGCCTTGAAGAATGAGAAAAAATAGACATGTAAGACATATAGAAAAGACTTCAAGACGATAATACAACCACCAATTAAGAGATGTCGATTGTTCCAATATTACATCCTATTTTTGACTATATCTACAGCTGAATTCCACACCCTTCCCATCTATGATTACCTTCGATAGGAAAACCCAAGTATTTGAATGACACATGCAGTTTAGTTATAACGCCGCCTCATTCATCCAGGATTGTTGAATGTTGACCATGATTAGGAAGATTTTATAAAGATTAAATTTCAATCTAGACACTAGTTCAAAAAGATGCAAACTAGCCTTAATATTATTAACGTATTGTCTGCGTACGGAAGGTGGGAAGCACACATTCCCTGACTCCTAAGTTGAAATTGACCAAATATGTTCAACTTTACATTTTAGCCATGATCAAGTTTAGATATTTTGTTTCCAATAAGAATAAGAAGGGTGATAAGGGATCGCCTTGCCTCAACCCTTTACACATCTAGAACTCTTCCACTAGGCTACCATTCACTAAGACAGAAATGACCTCCGACATCTGACATTCAAACCAACCCCTTCATTTTCGTTGAATCCCATTCTCTCTATCACATATTCTAGATATTTCCAATCCACTGAATCATATGTTTTCTTAAAAAACACTTTAAACAATAATACCTCTTAAATACAAATTGCATCTAAATTGTGTTTCCAAATCAGTACCTTATTCTTTTTTACCTCACCACCTAACCCCTTAACATTATAACTCACTAGCTTCATAATTTAAGAAAAAAATACCTCTAGTCACCCCACCTTACCCACACATTTAACCCCGTTTCTTTCCCCTACACCAACTCTCCCAATTATTGATATAGGATGAAAAAAACATTGACATAAAATTCCCCCACACCAACTATTAAAACTGCTGATATAGGATGAGAAAATACATTGACTTTATACATGTAAAATTCCCCTACACCAACCCTCCTAGCCGCTGATATAGGATGAGAAAGAACATTATCATTATGCATGTAAAAAACGGATGAGAAATTTGAAACTACTCATATTACTTTTTTAATAGGGATAATCATTTAATTTTTATATAAAAATATCTATTACACATTGTAAAAAAAAAACATAATTATGAGTATATTAGTTTAAAAATAATTAATATATTTTAAATTTAAAAGAAATGATATAGAAAAGACAAAAAAACCATTAATATATTAATGTTGAAGAGTTGTAATAATGAGAAAAAACCTTAAGTCTCATGTTAATTATAAAAGAATAACTTTAAAAAAAGTTTATTAAAAATGTAGAAGTTAATTTTGTAAAGATCACCTTTTAGCACAATTCAAAACCTATCTCTCCTAAATTTATAGATAAAAAGCAGAAAATATTGCACATAATTGTATTGAAAACGAAATAGATATCTTCAAAGTGACTAACATTACAACTTTTTTATTAAGTATAGTATAAATAAATAATTACGACAACCAATACCATCATCCGACCTTAGCTCAGTTGGTAGAGCGGAGGACTGTAGTGGTTAAGCAGATATCCTTAGGTCACTGGTTCGAATCCGGTAGGTCGGAAAACTTGATTTTATTTTTTCTTTATTATTTGCATGTACTGAATCTCCAATCAAAGTAAACGGCTGGCATGTAAATTTATTGTTAAAGAATTATGTAATTGAAATTAAAAAGGTTCGGAAAATCTACTGATTGAAATAATAATATTTTATAAAATCTAGTAAAAACAAAATGATGTAATTTTTTTTTAAAAATTAATAAGTTAAAATATTTATTTTTGAATATTTAAATTTATTTTAAAATATATTTAGTTTGAAAATGCTAACTGTGATATGAATTAAATTAAATATTTTTTTTCATTTATAAACCTTTTAAAGTTTAATTTGAAATATATTAACTTTTTTAATTTGAAGTTGCTGGAAGAATGACGAGATGTTTACCTAAATTATATGAATTCTTAAAGGATAAAATTTTTTTGAAAGTCTCAAACCCTTGTAGATTTCATAGTTGAGATGACACTCCCAATCAAGTAAATCCTTCTCAAATGGATTGTGTTCGTAGACAGTTCGTCAAACACCAAAGACGATATGGAATGAATCATTCTCAAGAACAAAGTCATTCTCCATATTAAAGTATAACTAAGATTCTCTTTCTAAACCTCTCACAACAAAGTCAAATATGAAGCATGTTTAAAATGAATTAACATAACCAAATAGTTCGAAGTCGAAGCAGAAGAAGTAAAACATCGCAGAAACTTGCAATTGACGTCCTCACAAATTGCCTTCCTACAATAGTGCCAAGCCAAGGAATCTATCATACAAAAGTACTTGCTACTTCTGAATAAATCATGGGAAAATTCTCAACTGCTTAGATCCAACATGATTTTCGAGAAAAAAACGTGCGCGCAAATATATTATAAAATCTAGACATCACACTAAACATGAAATCATAAGTAAATAATACATAAGAAATTAATTGTCCCAATGTCTATGTTGAGGTAACAACTTATCTACAACCATTGCCCTCTAAAACAACCTCGATGACGCCAATCATGAAGTATATTTTATAAAAAAGATTCTACAAAGTTGTTAAAGAAGCCTCTAAGGTTAGAAAACAATCACGACCCATAATCCACCATCTATGATATCTTGTACAAACGAGGGGATACATACCCCACTCTTTAAGTTCCTATAACCCTCAAAAGTGGAACACTCACTATACAAAATATAGGTAGGGATCAGGGGACAAAATTTTAGAGTAAGATGCATATATATGAAAATGTTGTATGTTGGTTACTAATCAATAATATTTCATTGTTCTTCTTAAGCTTTTGCTCCGTTTTATTCATTTTTATCTCCGTATTTCTACTTTGTCTGTGTTTTAGGTATTTTCAAAGTACAAGACCAATGAATAATGGTTTGGACTCAAAACCAAAGAAAAAACAACCATAAGTGGAAATCACGATCTGCACGTAATGTATATTACGACCGTAATTTCCTCTTAAGAGGATATTACAATTATGAGCCATCATTAGAAATTACGCTAAGAGCGTAGCAAGAATTAACACCACTGAGATTATTACGGGCAACCTGTATATCCTACCACGGTCGTAATAACTGCAGTATCAAAGTTGGCTTTTCACATTTCGACGTTTTCTTTGACGACCATTCTACTTCTCTGCCGTTTTTCTCCATAGTTAAAGGCTTTAATGCAAATTTTATTACCCCAGGCATATATATTAGCTTGTAAGCTCAAAAAAAATTACGAAGTTTACATACAATTTCCATTTCTAAACAATTTAGAGTTTTCTGCATTTTATTCTTCTGCAAGCTTAAGTTTATGTTATTGTTGAAATTCTCTCTATAGCAAGTTTGTACTGATTATACACTGCAATTAAAGGTTTTCTATTTCACTTATATATTATTATTATGTTCATTTTGTAGTTGTATGTCCCTATTACATTCAGGGGAGCACCCCATATGATTATTTTGTTACTTGTTTTATCGCTTTCATTTTGATTTACTTTTGATTATTGAGTCTCCTTCATGATTGCACGTCTCTGGATCAAGTTTTGAAATGATTTGATTTTAGTATGCATAAACCATTTGTTAGGTTTGAACTTGATTATGATGCTTTTGATCAACTGCATGAGTCAGTGAAATAAGAACAATATATGTTATTGATTCAAGTTAGGTGGAAAGAAAAATCTCAAAGTCTTTTGAAAATTATGAAAAATTGAGATTTTGTGTGTTT
Organism: Lathyrus oleraceus; assembly: GCF_024323335.1. Classification (NCBI taxonomy): domain Eukaryota; kingdom Viridiplantae; phylum Streptophyta; class Magnoliopsida; order Fabales; family Fabaceae; genus Lathyrus; species Lathyrus oleraceus. The sequence goes on from NC_066585.1 coordinate 510,255,573, forward strand.
GATTTGAATCAAACACATATCCTGATTCGGCACTTTGGACAGAGGCAAACCAAATTTTTTCAAACACTTCGATTCGAATCAAAATTTACATATATTTCGAATCATCCAATTCTGCTTCACCCCTGCTAGAATTGATTCGAATTAGACTTTACACCTGATTCAAATCAGACAATTTTCCATATTTTTTTGTTGGCTCAACTTGATTAATTCAAATTAGAAATAACACTTGATTCGAATCACAGGGTCTTTGATTCAAATCATACTTTTCTATTGATTAGAATTAACTGAAAAATTGATCAACACTCTGTTTTTCTTTTATTTCACTTCACCTGTTCAGTTTATTCAAATAATGAAATGCTCTTGATTCGAATCTAAATAACATTTTCAACCATATTTTGTGCTTAATCTCAAACACATATAAAACCTTTTTGTCATCATTTTTCATTATTTTTCAAAATCTATTATTTTCATATCTTGTTTTCTAATTTGTGTGATTAAGATCTATCTCTCTTAGGTTGGGTAGTTGAGTTATTCAATATCACTTCAAATATACCCATTTTCATGCACACCTTTTCTCAAACACCTGGTGTGCACTCCTTTAAACCTGAAAATTATGGCTCCTAAATTGAACAAAGGGAAAAATTTTGTTGGCACTTCTTCATCAACACCTGTAAGTTCTCTTTCATTATTACATCCTTCTTGTGTTGCTGATTTTGAAAAATCCTTAAGGCATCAGATTGTGATTAAGCAACATGTGTATGATCCTGTTGTTGCCGGTGAGTTACACATTTCAGAGATTGTTGATTTGATGAATTGTCAAGAGATCAACAATTGTTTAAAATTCTTAATGGATTACAATGAAGACTTGATTCGAGTCTTTTATGCTGGATTCGAGTCAAGGCAAGGATGCAATTTTCGTTTTCAAATGGGAAAACACTCCTATCATGTTCTGGAAGACACATGAATGGAAGTATTTGGGTTATCTATATTCTCTAATTACTATACCTTTTATGATTATTCCTTTCATCCTAATTTTGATTTGATATGTTACCTAAATTCTTGTCTCAAAGCCCCTTGGGAAGAAAATAACTTGGCTAAAATGTCAACGGGTTATTTGAAGAAAAATCCATGTATTCTACATTGGATTGTGACTCATGTGTTGCACCTATGAAAGGATGGTGATTCTCAAATTGACATAGCTTAGGTTCATCTAATGTATCTACTTTAACATAAAGTTCCTATCAATTGGCCAAACTACTCTGGTTCTAGAATGTTTGCTATATTGTAACATAGGGTCTTCTCTATGTTAGGTTTCAATGATTGCAAAGTTTCTAAAGCATTTTTGTATTGGCGTGACAAACCTTGAGAACATATCTCCTAGTTGAAATTCTAGTTATCAGACTTTAGATGTCACACGGGTTGTTATGACATCCAATTCTGCACAGATAAGAATTATGCAGAACTTAACAGTAAGTGCAGTAAATAACACAAGTAATTGTTTACCCAGTTTAGTCCAACATGACCTACATCTGGGGGCTACCAAGCCAGGGAGGAAATCCACTATTAGTAGTATTAATTCAAAGCTAAACTCACCTGTTTACAACTTGTCACTTAATCCCTACCCAATGCAATTTCAATCTTACTCTAAGATCAGAGTTCCTACTCACTCCCCCTCAATCACCTCAGTGATTACTACCTTTAATCAATATTAAAGACAACTTTGAAGTCACACTTCAAACAACTCTTGATTGTGCTTAACAGCTTTAATCAAGATACACAGCACTCACGCTTAAAAGCTTTGAGCGACACAACACTTACAACTCAATGAACACCCTATGCCAAAGCAATCATCAACGTGATAGAGGCTTGGCTTACAAGATATGTCTAATACAAGACTCACAAAAATACAGCAGTGAAGTATGATGGACACACTTAATCTTCACGCCTCAAAATCCCCAAAACTGAATGAAGGAACGACTTCCTTTTATATTGCAGTACCTGGGCTTTTGCACTTGTATTCTCCTGAATTTAAGGTCACACGAGTTCCCATAAATTCAATATCTAGGTTACTAACAAATAGGCTATTTGTTAGGTTCATTAAATGTAACTTGGTTGTTGATTTCCTGGATTTTCTCTCAGCTGTTGAATCCCTGAAGAATAGCCTGAGAAAAAGCTGAAACAGAAAACTGAACAACCTACAATTTAGCATATGCTGTCAGGAATGAATGTCACGACATTCAGCTTGACATCAAGGATCATATGTTGAGTCTGTTTTTCCAGAAAACAGACTGTACAATTTTGCTGACCTGTACATGACCAAAATGACCATACTACAGTAACAGCTTACATTAATAAATGTCAAAGTATCCAATTTGACATTTACACATTTGGCCTTAAGTTAGTTCTGTTATCCTCTTGGAGAACAAACTAAGAAACATACTGAAGTGTAGCAGAACACCACTATGTCTATTATTCAGTATATACTGTCCATGATGAACGTCATAACATCCAGTTTGACATTCATACAGTAGGCCTTATGCCAGGTCTGGTTTTTCCTTGATAACCAGACTGCAAATGAATACTGAGCTCTAACAGAACACCAACTGTTCTATTCCTCAGTATCTGCTGACAGGGATGAATGTCACAGTATTCAGATTGACATTCAATAAATCCTGTATTAGCTAATCCTGCAGTAACTACTCAAGTGTGTCATAACATCAGTCAAGACATCAGAGTACAGTTAGATATTCTAACCTACAATGCAGTCACACTTACACACCATGTCATGACATCAGTCAAGACATTAGAATCCAGCCAGTGTTTTACCATATAATGCAGCCAATTAAACACCTACAAACTCCCCCTTTGGCAAATTTTTGGCTAAAACACTTTGATCCCCATAACAGAGTTCATAGCAGCGGAATCACACATCTAGCAGGAAATAAACCTAGCTAATACACTTAGAGTGGCAACACACTCACATATATGGAAGTTAAATAAAAACTTCACAAAGCAGCACACATACAGAGGAACAGAAGTTAAATACAAAACTTTAACACACATCAGCTGCAGGGGAGGAAGTTAAATAAAAACTTCACACACACAACAACATACAAACAGAAGTTAAATACAAACTTCATCACACATCAGCTGCAGGAGAGGAAAACTTGAATATGTCATGAACCTGTTTTAACAAAATAATAAAATTCTGTTGTCCTGGGGTATCACTTGTCACTCCCCCTTTTTGTCAAAAATGTTGCCAAAGCAACACTTTAAGTTACAGATCCACAAACAGTAAGCAGAATTACACAGAAACGACAGAAAACACAAAAAGACAAGTATTTACTCCTCAACTTCATCATCAGCCTCCTCCTCAGAACTAGCCTCCTCCTCACCCTCTGAGCTTTGCCTTGCAGCTCCATCTGTATCCTCAGCAGACATCTCCAATTGAAGGATCATCTTTTCCAAGGTGAGCTTCCTAACCTCCAGTTCTTTGCATGTCTCTCTGAGCACAGCAATGACAGCAACCTTGTCTGGATGGTTGCCAACATTGGATGTTTCTCCAGATGTCATAGCAATGTCAGGAACATGCTTACCCAGAAACAGTTTGTAGCTGAAGGCCAATGGACTCTCTCTTCTTTGCACAAAGTCATTGTCTGTCAAGATGTTTGGGAATTGGTTCAACACAATGCCACAAATGAGGGACGAGAAGGCTATAGGTCCCTTCACACTGAAACTTCCTGCATGTTTCATGGTCTGATCAAAGATGTAAGTACCATAGTCCACCTTTGCCTTGGTACCAACAGCATAGATGAACTTTCCTAACATCACAGACACAGTTGACTTGTGATTAGTAGGGACCCAGTTTGCAGCTCCAACTTTGTGTAACATGGCATATTTCACACTGAGTTGACTAGCCACCAGCTTCCCTTTAAGAGGCCACTTCCTGACCTGATTTGCAGTGATGACTTGACAGATTCTGTTGTCAGTCACTTCAAGCTCTGGGCGCACCTCATCTGCTCTTCCCAAATACAGATTGATTACTGAGGGGGAAAAGGTCACACACTTGCCACACACATAGACCTTTCTAAATTCATGGGACTTTCCATCTGCACATTCCTCAGATAGATTGACAATGAACTCCTTCACCAAGGTCTCATAACACTTTGGGAGTTGAGTCACAGTCCTCATTAGCCCTGCTTCTTTAATCAGCTCCACAATTTCCTTACATTCCAAGGCATTCTGAGCCAGTTCCCTCTCCAAGGCCAGTCTTTTGTGGTAGACATACTTCCACCTGTTCACACTCGAGGCAAAGTGGAAGGACACATTGTCAATGGGAACCTCTGGAACACTAGCAGCCAACTTGCTAGAGGTTGGCTTCTTCTTGGACAGGGATGTTGTGGCATCACATGGAACATCCGAATCAGACTCCACCACAACTGCCTTGGTCTTCATTTTCTTGGGCACCTCTTTGCTCCAAGATTTAGCAGGTCCATGTCCTTTTCTCTTGCGTGCACTTTCTGTCACTGTTTGCTTGGGAGAAGTTGTCTCATCAACTTCCTTGGATGGAGACCTTTGCATCACTGTCTTTTTCCCTCTCCTAGTCCTGACCCTCTTGGCTATGCTAGGGATAACTGAGGCCAACAGTTCGTTATCAGAGAACTCTTCCAGGTTGACTGTGTCAGCTCTAGGGTTGGCCTCAACATCTTGAGGGACACTTACCTTCTCACCTCTCACCTTGCTTACATGTTTATCATTCTTAGGACCCTCTTCAGGTAATCCAGACACATTCTCCCTTAACACAACTGCGGTTTCACGACATGCAACATCATCGGGTACGATACTGTTCAAGGGAACGGAAACCCCAGGAACATTCTGATCACCGGACAGAATCTTAGTGACCATAGAGGCAATGGCATTCTGCACATACCTCGATCCTTCCTTGGAAGGGTTGTCCAGAGCGATAGCTGAGGAGATTCTGGAGACCGTTTCTTTTGGTCTTCTTGCATGGGACGACGTTGCAGCGTTGACACTAACTTCCTCCCGGTTGGGGTTGCCAAACTCCGTGCTGTGAGAATCAGACACGGTAGTGTAGGAGGTGGTATCGTATTGGTGTGCCATGCTGAATATCTCAGAGGGAAGTTGAACCGTTTCTTTGGAAGAGGGTTTGCACGAATGGGGTTTGAAGCGACAGAATATGAAACGCTTTATGCAAGAGTAAGGTCTATTAGATTTTGACCACTCAGAGCTCACTATTTGTTGTTTAATAATTTGCCTTACTAAACAGTAGCTAACTAACTTCATTAGTTGCTATAAATTTTCAGACGTACGCATTCCCTCTTTGCCCTTACTATTGTCACACTTAGCAGCGTACAATGTCATGACATTCCGGGTGACATTGTACTCTGTCTGCATCAGGTTCCTCCATACTAGGGTTGACCACCTGCTACCACACGCTAGGTATTGAGTTTCTGCAGACGACAATAATACACACCTCTGTCTATCCCTTGCTGTCATATCATTTGTATGATGACCAATAGGGGCCAATGGCTCATTACTTTCAATCAGACATTTTCCACAGTCTGTCCTTTTATCTAAAGACAGATATGAGACTCTTCTCATAGTTCTCTTGGAACTGCTCTTCTTCATTCCTTTTACCTGAAGGTGGTCAACTCTTCCATATCCCAGCTTCCCTTCCTGATCTCCCTTGGCTAAAGGACACTTGGGAAAGTTGAGAGAGTCTTTAGATTTCCATAGATAGCAATTATCTTTGGATCTGTCTCCTCTCATCACTTCTTGATTGCACCCATTCAACACCACACATCCTCCCTTAGTAAATTCCACCTTGCATCCTTGGTCACATAGCTGGCTTATGCTTATGAGGTTCACAGTTAGTCCTTTTACTAACAATACACCACTCAATTTTGGAGCTTCAGGACAGTCCAGCTTACCAACACCCTCGACTTCTCTTTTAGTTCCATCACCAAATGTCACAAACTTGGTGGTAGGAGGATGTAGATTCACCACTAGGTTGCTCATCCCAGTCATATGCCTTGAGCAACCACTATCAAGGTACCAGTCTTGTCTTATATGAGCCCTTGAAGATGTGTGAGCAAGGTTAGCAACACATTGTTGATTCTCAGGATAGGAGTGAAGCTTAGATGCCTGCTGCTTAGGATTGACCTGAGATGTCTGCTTAGCCGCCCATGTTTGTTTCTTAATGGGGACATTAAGCTTAGACACCTTCTTCTTAGGCCTACCTTGCGAGGTCTGGTTTGGGTAACCATGCAACCTATAGCAGAAGGGTTTTATGTGACCGAATCTACCACAGTAATGACATCTCCATCTCTTAAATTTCTTCTTCTGATGATTGCTCATTCTGGTTCTCCGATGTTGAGACATTGGATGTGACTTCTGCTTGAATTTCTGAAATACAGCCTTAGGCTTTTTGAGTTCAGATGAATAGTGCTTAGTGCTTCCTAAGTCAGACATGAGTCCTGACTTCTGTCCCACCTTTAGGATTTCTTCCAAGGTGTCAGATCCTTTATTCAACATTTTGATGGATTTGGTCATTTGGTCTAGCTTAGAGGTCAGCAAGGAAATCTCACCTTTCAGACCCTCTATGACTTTCAGCTGCTCTAGTTTCTCAGCTTCTAGCTCTTTGCTGAGTTTCTTCTGCTTTTCTCCTTGGATACAAACTTCTGCACTTTTAACACATAGTTCTTTATATGAGGTAGCAAGTTCATCCAAGGTGAGCTCATCCCCACTTGAGTTATCCTCTGAGGCACATACACTGGTCATAGCAGTGACATGTTTGGCAGATTCTCCTTCAGATTCACTCTCAGTGTCTTCTTCTGACCAGGTGACAGATAGCCCTTTCCTTTGCATCATGAGAAAGGTAGGGCAGTCAGCCTTAATATGACCATATCCTTCACATCCATGGCACTGGATTCCCTTGCCTTGGTTGAACTTTTCTTCAGAAGTTGATCTTTTCCTTATGTCAGACGGGATGTTCTTGACATTAGGTCTACCCTGTTGATCAAATTTCTTTATGAGCTTGTTGAACTGTCTCCCAAGCATGGCTAAGGCTTCTGATATACTTTCATCACCTTCAATATATCCTGCTTCTGACTCCTCTTCAGCATTAGATACAAAAGCTACGCTTTTGTTCTTCTTTTCAGCATTCTCACACAAGCCCATTTCAAAGGTTTGGAGAGAACCAATGAGCTCATCCACCTTCATATTGCAGATGTCCTGTGCCTCCTCTATGGCTGTGACCTTCATAGCAAATCTCTTAGGCAAGGACCTGAGAATCTTTCTTACAAGTTTCTCTTCAGCCATTTTCTCACCTAGTCCACCAGAGGTGTTTGCAATTTCAAGAATATTCATGTGAAAGTCATGAATAGTCTCATCCTCTTTCATCCTCAGATTTTCAAACTTGATGGTCAGCATCTGAAGTTTGGACATCTTCACCTTGGAAGTACCTTCATGAGTTACCTTGAGGGTATCCCAAACTTCCTTAGCTAGTTCACAGTGCTGCACCAGCCTGAAGATGTTCTTACTGATTCCATTGAACAATGCATTCAAGGCCTTGGAATTTCCAAGAGCTAATGCCTCTTGCTCTTTGTCCCACTCTTCTTCAGGAATCTGCACACTGATTCCATCTTCACCTGTCTTCGTTGGATGCTCCCATCCTTTGTTGACAGCTCTCCAGACTTTGCTATCTAGAGACCTTAAGAAGGCTATCATACGAGGCTTCCAGTCATCATAATTAGAGCCATCCAACATGGGTGGTCTATTTGAGTGTCCTATATCCTTGTCCATGGTACTAGAAAGTAACTTCCCTAGATCTCACCCAGAAATTCACAGGCAGGGTGCCTGCTCTGATGCCAATTGAAATTCTAGTTATCAGACTTTAGATGTCACACGGGTTGTTATGACATCCAATTCTGCACAGACAAGAATTATGCAGAACTTAACAGTAAGTGCAGTAAATAACACAAGTAATTATTTACCCAGTTCAGTCCAACATGACCTACATCTGGGGGCTACCAAGCCAGGGAGGAAATCCACTATTAGTAGTATTAATTCAAAGCTAAACTCACCCGTTTACGACTTGTCACTTAATCCCTATCCAATGCATTTTCAATCTTACTCTAAGATCAGAGTTCCTACTCACTCCCCCTCAATCACCTCAGTGATTACTACCTTTAATCAATATTAAAGACAACTTTGAAGTCACACTTCAAACAACTCTTGATTGTGCTTAACAGCTTTAATCAAGATACACAGCACTCACGCTTAAAAGCTTTGAGCGACACAACACTTACAACTCAATGAACACCCTATGCCAAAGCAATCATCAACGTGATAAAGGCTTGGCTTACAAGATATGTCTAATACAAGACTCACAAAAATACAGCAGTGAAGTATGATGGACACACTTAATCTTCACGCCTCAAAATCCCCAAAACTGAATGAAGGAACGACTTCCTTTTATATTGCAGTACCTGGGCTTTTGCACTTGTATTCTCCTGAATTTAAGGTCACACGAGTTCCCATAAATTCAATATCTAGGTTAATAACAAATAGGCTATTTGTTAGGTTCATTAAATGTAACTTGGTTGTTGATTTCCTGGATTTTCTCTCAACTGTTGAATCCCTGAAGAATAGCCTGAGAAAAAGCTGAAACAGAAAACTGAACAACCTACAATTTAGCATATGCTGTCAGGAATGAATGTCACGACATTCAGCTTGACATCAAGGATCATATGCTGAGTCTGTTTTTCCAGAAAACAGACTGTACAATTTTGCTGACCTGTACATGACCAAAATGACCATACTACAGTAACAACTTACATTAATAAATGTCAAAGTATCCAATTTGACATTTACACATTTGGCCTTAAGTTAGTTCTGTTATCCTCTTGGAGAACAAACTAAGAAACATACTGAAGTGTAGCAGAACACCACTATGTCTATTATTCAGTATATACTGTCCATGATGAATGTCATAACATCCAGTTTGACATTCATACAGTAGGCCTTATGTCAGGTCTGGTTTTTCCTTGATAACCAGACTGCAAATGAATACTGAGCTCTAACAGAACACCAACTGTTCTATTCCTCAGTATCTGCTGACAGGGATGAATGTCACAGTATCCAGATTGACATTCAATAAATCCTGTATTAGCTAATCCTGCAGTAACTACTCAAGTGTGTCATAACATCAGTCAAGACATCAGAGTACAATTAGATATTCTAACCTACAATGCAGTCACACTTACACACCATGTCATGACATCAGTCAAGACATTAGAATCCAACCAGTGTTTTACCATATAATGCAGCCAATTAAACACATACACTAGTAAAGCTCAAGAATTCAACATGAGCATAATTAAACACATGTGATATCATTGGGATAATGATATCAAGGTTTTGAAGGTGAGAAAAACAAGAAAGGGGGGTTTGAATTGTTTTTGGAAAATAAGCGCTTTTTCAAAATGAAAATCACACAAGGATTTTATACTGGTTCGCTTATAACACAAAGCTACTCCAGTCCACCCGACCAAGGTGATTTCGCCTTCAACAAGGACTTAATCCACTAATCTTGAAAGATTGTTTACAAACAACGTCTAAGAGAAAGATCTCTTAGTCCTCTCAAGTATACAGACTACGCATAGTCACTTGAGGAAAATAAAAACAATAGATGAAAGACAATGTAATCTAGAGTGCTTCTAAGATAAGCAAATATTACAACAGTAAGAACAAAGTGTTTCACGTACTAAGCAAAAGCTTCGTGAAGATTGAGAGAATAAAACGTTTTTATGTGTGTTGATGTTTCAGTAAAATCTTGTAGTACCCTCAATGTTGATTTGCAATCCTTTATATAGAAGAGAAGGATCCGTTGAAAAATCATAGCAGATAATAACTCTTGAATAATAATTAGTGCCATAACTTATGTTGCTTGTTGCCAAAACAACTTTCTCTCCTTGAATGACTACTTTTCAAAAATAGTTCCTTTTCATTTGAATTTTGGAGTTAACGTCTCTTTCTGTATTAGGAAATCCATTTCCATAACTTTATTTGAAGTTAACGTTACTCTTCCTTATTTAGCAATTCCATAATCAGAGTCTTCGTGTTTCTGGAGATCTTGGAATCTTGCTATCTAACTTCTGATGTTGATCTCTTTTGAGTTCTGATGGTTTCTTCAGATAGCGCTGAGAACTTCTGGAGTTGACATACCGTTGTTCAGAGTCAGAACTTCTAGAGCGTACTTCTTGTTCAGATGCTTCTGATATTTTGCTGTTTTGCTCAGAGTTAGACTTTCTTGAACGTGTTTCTACTTCAGATGCTTCTGGTCTTCTGATAATTTGTATCTGATATGATTCTGTATCTGATGATTTCTTCCTTCTTTCCTTAGAACCCTGCACACTTAGAAACTTTTCGTTAGGGTGCCATTTTTGGTTTCATCCTTTGTTATCATCAAAATCATGGAATCTATTGTAGAATAATTTTTGTTCTTACAATCTCCCCCTTTTTGATGATGACAAAACAAACTTAATTAGCAGATGAAACATAAACAATATCAGATTAGATAGACAAGAGCTCCCCCTGAGTTAGGCCAGGGAGATCAGAAGTCCTTACCAGAGCTTCCAAGCAATGAGGTTTCTTGATACCTTCTGCAATTTCTTTAAGTCTAGTGTTAGATAAATTTATTTTTAAGAAAAATATGTTGCAGAGTGCTTAAGGTATTTAGACGGTATTTTCATCAGAGCTATTAATGACTTCTCCCCCTTTTTGTCAGAATCAAAAAGACATAGCAAAAAAAATAATTCAAGAGAAAAACATTGTATTCAGATAAAAAGCAACAGAGGCAAAAGGAACAAGTAAACATCAGAAACAAAGAAAGCAAAACAACAAAATCCTAAGTGCCTAAGGGTTGGGAGGCGGAGGCATTCTCTGAAGCAATTGAGCCAGCATGTTCTGAATGTTGTCGTTGACAGTGTCTTGTTTATCCATTCTGGCACGGAGTTCCTTCTGATCTTTCTTCAGTTCTTCCAGCGTCTGGAGAACCATAGGAACGACAGAAGAGGACTCCCCCTGAGTCAGAGCCTGCTGTGCTTCAGCAGCAGCCTTTGCTTCAGCTTCAACAGCAGCTTGTGCTTCAGCTTCGGCAGCAGCAGCAGCATCGGCCAGAGCTTTAACTTCAGCTTCCTTTACCCTTAGGATTTCAGCTTCCCTTGCTCTTTCTTCCTCTATCCTTCTGGCTTCTTTTTCAGCTTCTCTTGCTAGTCTCTCTTCCTCCAGCCTTCTGGCTTCAGCTTCTCTTGCAAGTCTTTCCTGGAGTCTTGCCTCAGCATCTCTGATGTAGCCATTTCTGACTTGCTCAGAGATGTTCTTCAGCTTAAAAGCCTCAGAGGTCATCCAGCCAATGACTCTGTTCCAGTGTGTCCTTACAGAGTCAGGATCATCACTGACTTCAGAGTTAATGGTCAGAGACTTGACCTTTTGTACTGAAGCCCCTGCGACCAGCATTATGGCTTCCTCAAGGGTAGGTACGGAGAGGTTAGGTTCAGAGGTTTGAGGTGAAGAGGTTGGAGGGCTGGGATTTAATGTTAGAGGTTCAGGTTCAGCTTCAGGTTCAGGTTCAGGTTCAACGGAGGTGTTTGGAAGGATGATATCAGAGGTGTGGAGGTCAGAGGGTTGAGTTTCAGAAGGTTGATCTTCAGAAGGAATGTTGGTTGTTTGTTCTGGGGGAGGTGAAGTTGCTTCAGATTGTGTTGGTTGTTGTGAAGCAAGGTTTTGAGCCTGAATTTGGGCTAAGGTTGGAGAGTTAGGGTCAGAGTATTCTGGGTCAGAGGAGAGGTCAAGGTATGGAGGTGATTCTGGGGCTGAAGATGATGAAGAGGAAGTGGTAGTGTGAGCAAGATTAAAATTGGGTAGAGGTTGTGAGGTTCTGGTTGTAGAAGGTGGGGTTTCAGAGGATGTGTATATAGGTGGTGTTGGGAGAGGATTAGAAGAAGAAGCCATAAGAGGTTCAGAGGGAATAGAGGGAGCAGACGTACCAGTAGTTACTTGCAGAGGCGCTGGAGATCTGGTTCCAGAAGTTTCTCCTAGCCTTGCTCTCTTTGCCTTTGAAGACTTATTCTTAGAGGGACCTCTTTTGAATCTGACAAAGTCTTCTTCTGACTCTAGACAATCGTCCAATCTGAAGTCAGATATGTCGACTCCTTCATCCTTCAGACGCTGCAGATAGTGGAGGATTGCATCTACGAGTTCATTCTTGAAGAACCTTGCAAGACCATGGGGCAGCTTCCTCTGATCTTTCAAGGCATCCCAGGAGGTGTCCATAGTGGGTCTGACTTGAATCTTCTTCAGAATTCCCATGTTTTTCAGATTTCTGGCGTTCAGAGGCTTTCCAGTATCTATCGCCAGATCTTCCATCAGTCTGTTCTTCTCCAGATGATCTACCAGCCCATTTTCTATGAAGACATCAGACAAAAGCCTTCCCAGAGGGATGTAGGATCTGGGTTTCATGTTGTTTCTTGTCTCCCTTACAGAGTCTCTGAGATATCTGAAGAGAAGTGCAGGAAGACAGAGCTTCACACCCTTGTGAATGCAATACAGAATGCACTTCTGATATGCATTGATGTAGTCAGAGGAGTTTGATGCTGGGCGATGATGAATGGTTCCCAGAATGATCTTGAGCCATACTCTGAGGTTCTGATGAAGTTCTTTGTTCTTTGAAGGATTTCCTTCAGTGTTGAGTTTGAAGATGGTTGGATTGATTTCTTCAGCAATGTGCCTTGACCTAGGGTTGATGTTGTAAATCCTTTTTACTCCAGTTTTCTCCATGTTTAGTAAAGAAGCAATTGACTTTTCAGTAATCACTATCTTTACCCCCAATACGAAGGAGACGATGAAATGGTCATCAACATCAGCAAATCTCCAGAATTCTTTGATGAGATTTGGGTAAACAGGGCCATAAAGCCTTTGGAAGTAGTTTTCCCACCCTTGTAGACGGAGTTCTTCAGTAAGATCTACTCCATTTCTCCTCATGTTGTCGAAGTCCACCAGTGTTTCACATAACACATCCAGTCCCTCAAAAGGAGTTGCTAGGTTGATATGAGGTTGACGATCAAGAACATGGGGTTCCTTGTACACTGGAGTAATGGAGACTCCTGTAACTGTTGGAGTTGGAATGCTTGAACTTTGGGCTGTGGCGTTGGATTCCATTTGTTGAGAAAAGTTGAAAACTTGTTGTTGTTGAGCATCCATAGTTGATGAAGAAGAAGGTGAAGATGAAGAGTTTGTAGAAATGCTTCAGAGAGGGTTTGAGAGTGAGTGAGAGTGATAAGTGTGTGAAATTTGAGAAAAGTGTTTAAATACCCTAAACGAAAACACATGCAAAACGACACACTATTCAGCGTTAGCACAAAGCACAAGTTAGCGCGCTTGGGGGAAAAATGATTAAGGCTCATTAATGAATGTCTAATCCCAACAGTATGCACACTGCTCGAGGAGATCTTAAACGTTTGCCCTTTGATTTTTCTTCTGGACAGCTGTCTAGAAGTTCTAGGGTTAGACGCTAAGTGCTCCACGTGTTTTGATGTATCTGATCTTCAGGAATACCAAAGGATTGGTTCCTGGAGATTTCTAACTCAGATATCTTCTTAACTGGTAGAAGTATCAGAGTCAGAGGCAGAAGCACATTTGTTTATGTCAGAGTCTCATTTTACATCTTCAGAGCCATACTTCATTCGGGGCAATTTTGAATGTTCAGATTTTCTAAGATAAAAAGAAATCTATCTTCAGCTAGAGGCTTAGTAAAGATATCTGCCCATTGATGATCTGTATCAATGAACTTCAATGTTACTATCCCTTTCTGAACATAGTCTCTGATAAAATGATGTTTTATTTCAATGTGTTTAGCTCTGGAATGTAGAATGGGATTCTTACTTAGACAAATGACAACAGTATTATCACAGAAGATAGGAATGTTACTCTCGAAGATTTGCAGATCTTCTAACTGATTCTTCATCCAGAGCATCTGAGTTATGCACAGTGATGCTGAGATATATTCTGCTTCTGCAGTAGATAGAGCAATAGTTGACTGTCTCTTGCTGGCCCATGATATCAGATTGTTTCCCAGAAGCTGGCAAAATCCAGATGTGCTTTTTCGTTCTAGTCTATCTCCTGCATAATCTGCATCACAGTAACCTGAAAGTCTATACTCTGATGTTTTCTTATACATCAGGCCCATGTTAGGAGTTCCTTTCAGATACTTGAGAATTCTCTTAACTGCTGTTAAATGAGATTCTCTAGGATCTGATTGGAATCTGGCACAGAGACAGACACTAAAGAGAATATCAGGACGAGTAGCAGTCAGATAGAGAAGAGAGCCTATCATACCTCGATAGAGCTTCTGACAAACCTTTGCGCTTACTTCTTCCTTTTCAAGAATGCATGTCGGATGCATGGGAGTTTTTGCAGAGTTACAGTCAGCCATGTCAAATTTCTTCAGAACATCTTTAATATATTTGCTTTGATGAACATATGTAACTTCTGAAGTTTGATTAATTTGAATTCCCAGAAAGAACTTTAGTTCTTGCATTAAGCTCATTTCAAATTCTGCCTGCATTAACTCAGAGAATTCTTGACAAACAGAGGCGTTAACTGAACCAAAAATAATATCATCAACGTATATCTGGCATATAATGAGATCATTGTTAAGGTTCTTACAGAAGAGTGTGGAGTCAACTTTCCCTCTGATAAAATTGTGTTCCAGAAGAAAATTGCTTAAACGTTCATACCAAGCTCTGGGAGCTTGTTTAAGTCCATATAAGGATTTTTTAAGTTTAAAAACATGTTCTGGAAAATTTGGATTTTCAAAACCTGGAGGTTGGTTGACATACACTTCTTCTGATATATAACCATTAAGGAATGCACTCTTGACATCCATTTGATATAATTTAATAGAATGGTTAATAGCAAAAGATACAAGAAGACGAATAGATTCTAACCTTGCGACTGGAGCAAAGGTTTCATTATAGTCAATACCTTCTTGTTGACTATAACCCTGAGCTACCAGTCGAGCTTTGTTTTTGACGACTTCTCCTTTCTCATTTAGCTTATTTCTAAATACCCATCTGGTTCCAATAACGTGAGTGCCTCTGGGCTTTGGAACAAGATCCCAGACATCATTCTTTGTGAATTGATCTAATTCTTCTTGCATGGCTGAAACCCATTCGTTATCTTGAAGTGCTTCATCACAGGACGTAGGCTCAATCAGAGACACTAGTCCCAGAGGAGTATCTTCAGAGGTCCTGAAGGTAGATCTGGTTCTGACAGGTTCGTTCTTGTTTCCCAGAATCAAATCTTCAGATACGTTGATACGACTTTTAACTTTCTTTGGGATTTCTGGGGATTTAATTTCTTCAGAGTTCTGAGTAACAGTTGCTTCTGGAGCTTTATCAGATCCTGCAAGAGTGATTTCTAAATCTGCAAAATTTTCAACTAGCTTTGACTTTTCAGGGTCAAGCTTATCATCAAATCTGACATGAATTGATTCTTCCACAATTTTGGTTTCTGTGTTGTATACTCTGTAGCCTTTAGAGCGTTCTGAGTATCCTAACATAATACCTTTCTGTGCTTTGGAATCGAACTTGTTCAGATGTTCTTTAGTGTTTAAGATAAAGCAAGAACATCCAAAAGAATGAAAAAATGAAATGTTTGGTTTTCTTCCTTTACACAGTTCATAGGGAGTCTTTTCCAGAATAGGTCTTATAGAGATTCTATTCTGAATGTCACACGCTGTATTTACAGCTTCTGCCCAAAAGTGCTTTGCCACATTAGTTTCATTGATCATGGTTCTGGCCATCTCTTGGAGTGTCCTATTCTTCCTCTCTACAACTCCGTTTTGTTGTGGAGTTCTAGGGCAGGAGAAATCATGGGATATTTCATTAGAGTCAAATAATTCCTCAAAATCTTTGTTTTCAAATTCTCCACCATGATCACTTCTGACTCTAATAATTTTAGAGTCAAATTCTTTTTGCACTTTGGAGCAGAAACTAGTGAATACAGAGTGAGACTCACTCTTGTGCTTTAGGAATTTCACCCATGTCCAGCGACTGTAATCATCAACAATGACTAGTCCATACTTCTTTCCATTGACTGATGCTGTTTTTACAGGACCAAATAAGTCAATGTGGAGAAGTTCCAGAGGCTTAGAGGTAGAAACAACATTTTTCTTTTTAAAGGATGTTTTTGAAAATTTTCCTTTCTGACATGCTTCACACAGAGCATCTGAAGAAAACTTCAGTTTAGGTAGGCCTCTGACTAACTCGAGTTTATTTAGCTGAGAAAGTTTCCTCATGCTAATGTGGCCCAAGGGTCTATGCCATACCCATTGCTCTTTATGAACCGACATCAGACATTTAACATTTTGTTCTTTTAAATCAGAAAGATTAATTTTATAAATGTTGTTTTTCCTCTTGCCTGTGAAAAGGACAGAGCCATCGTTCTGATTAATGGCTTTACATGTTTTTTGATTAAAGATTACATCATAACCGTTATCACTTAATTGACTTATGGATAACAAGTTATGCATTAATCCTTCTACGTAAAGGACATCAGATATAGAGGGAAGAGTACCATTACCAATAGTTCCGGAGCCTCTGATCCTTCCTTTCTGATCTCCTCCGAAGCCTACAAACCCAGCGTCTTTAAGTTCCAGACTTTGGAACATAGACTTTCTTCCCGTCATGTGTCGCGAGCATCCAGAGTCCAGGTACCATGACTGGTGTCTGAACTTTGCTGCATAGGATATCTGCAACATAAACAATCTTATCTTTCGGTACCCAGAATCTCCTGGGTCCTTTCTGATTAGTTTTCCCAGAGTTTCTTATAACTTTGGGTTTTCTAGCATTTTCAAATTTTTGTTCTTGTGTGTGTGTATAGTGATACGAAAATGGAGATTTAAGTTGGTCACTAGTAGAAGTTTTATCTTCCTTAGGATCATACCCAATTCCCTTTTTATTGTTCTGACTGACTCCATAAATCATGGATGCCATAATACTCCTACCTATTCCATTTTTCAGAAATTCTTGAAAGGCTTCTTCGTATTCATAAATTAATTTATTTGAAGTTTGTGGTGCTTGAGACAACGCTTCTTCTAATTCTAAGCTTTTTCTTTTTGCTCCATCTCTTTCTAATGTTAAAGATCTGATTGTATCTTCCTGCGCTAGAATTGTCATCTCAAACTTGCCACATTCTTCAAATTTTGCCTTAAGACAGCCTTTTATGTTTTTAAGCTTTTGTTTTAATTTCTGATATGAGCTAAGAGTTTCTGACAAGCATGATTCTAGATCAGATCGAGAGAGTTCAGAAAATACCTCTTCAGATTCTTCATCTGAGCTGCTCCTGGATGTGGTAGCCATAAGTGCCACGTTGGCCTTTTCATCAGAGTCAGATTCTGATGACCCAGATTCACTATCATCCCAGGTAGCCATTAATCCTTTCTTTGTCCTGAAGGTATTTTTCTTGAAGCTTTCTTTTCTAGAATTGTCTTTCTTTAGCTTGGGGCATTCATTCCTGTAGTGACCTATTTCTTTACATTCATAACAAGTAATATCTTTGTTAGTTTTACCTTTTGAGGTTGATTCTGATCGATCCCCTCTGGGTCTTGGTCTTCTGAAGTTGTTGTTCCTCCTTTTCCAGAGTTGTTTAACTCTTCTGGTCAGGAGGGACAATTCTTCTTCATCATCAGAATCTTCTAGTTCAGAGTCATCAGTATCTTCAGTTTCTGCCTGGAGAGCTTTGGTTCTGTCAGGTTTGCGTCTTTCATATCTGGACTTCAATGCTACGAACTTGTTCCTTTTCTGAGGCTCATCTTCCTCTAGTTCTATCTCATGGCTTCTGAGGGAACTGACAAGTTCTTCAAGACTGATATTGTTCAGATCCTTTGACAGCTTCAGAGCAGTAACCATGGGTCTCCATTTCTTTGGCAGACTTCTGACTATCTTTTTGACGTGGTCTGCAGTTGTGTATCCTTTGTCTAGAACTTTGAGACCTGCAATCAGAGTTTGGAATCTAGAGAACATTGCCTCTATGGCTTCATCATCTTCCATTTTGAAAGCTTCATATTTCTGGATAAGCGCCAGAGCCTTTGTCTCTTTGACCTGAGAGTTTCCTTCATGAGTCATCCTCAGAGAGTCAAGTATGTCTTTGGCTGTTTCTCTGTTGGTGATCTTTTCATACTCGTTGTAAGATATAGCATTGAGGAGTATGGTTCTGGCCTTGTGATGATTTTTGAAACTCGCTTCTGATCATCTGACATCTTACTTCTGGGAACTTCAGCTCCATCCTCTGTGACAGGAGGTTTGTATCCATCTGTGACAATGTCCCAGAGATCAGCATCATAGCCTAGAAAGAAACTTTCGATTCTATCTTTCCAGTAATCGAATTTCTCTCCATCAAAGACAGGAGGCTTAGCATTGTAACTATCCTTTTCATTTGTGTGGGCCATAGTTTTTCTCGTTCTGGATCTCTCTACACTGTTAAGTGTTTGATTCGAAAATCAATAACAGAGCCGAAGCTCTGATACCAATTGAAGGTGAGAAAAACAAGAAAGGGGGGTTTGAATTGTTTTTGGAAAATAAGCGCTTTTTTAAAATGAAAATCACACAAGGATTTTATACTGGTTCGCTTATAACACAAAGCTACTCCAGTCCACCCGGCCAAGGTGATTTCGCCTTCAACAAGGACTTAATCCACTAATCTTGAAAGATTGTTTACAAACAACGTCTAAGAGAAAGATCTCTTAGTCCTCTCAAGTATACAGACTACGCAGAGTCACTTGAGGAAAATAAAAACAATAGATGAAAGACAATGTAATCTAGAGTGCTTCTAAGATAAGCAAATATTACAACAGTAAGAACAAAGTGTTTCACGTACTAAGCAAAAGCTTCGTGAAGATTGAGAGAATAAAACGTTTTTATGTGTGTTGATGTTTCAGTAAAATCTTGTAGTACCCTCAATGTTGATTTGCAATCCTTTATATAGAAGAGAAGGATCCGTTGAAAAATCATAGCAGATAATAACTCTTGAATAATAATTAGTGCCATAACTTATGTTGCTTGTTGCCAAAACAACTTTCTCTCCTTGAATGACTACTTTCCAAAAATAGTTCCTTTTCATTTGAATTTTGGAGTTAACGTCTCTTTCTGTATTAGGAAATCCATTTCCATAGCTTTATTTGAAGTTAACGTTACTCTTCCTTATTTAGCAATTCCATAATCAGAGTCTTCGTGTTTCTGGAGATCTTGGAATCTTGCTATCTAACTTCTGATGTTGATCTCTTTTGAGTTCTGATGGTTTCTTCAGATAGCGCTGAGAACTTCTGGAGTTGACATACCGTTGTTCAGAGTCAGAACTTCTAGAGCGTACTTCTTGTTCAGATGCTTCTGATATTTTGCTGTTTTGCTCAGAGTTAGACTTTCTTGAACGTGTTTCTACTTCAGATGCTTCTGGTCTTCTGATAATTTGTATCTGATATGATTCTGTATCTGATGATTTCTCCCTTCTTTCCTTAGAACCCTGCACACTTAGAAACTTTTCGTTAGGGTGCCATTTTTGGTTTCATCCTTTGTTATCATCAAAATCATGGAATCTGTTGTAGAACAATTTTTGTTCTTACAGGTTTACTACTACAAGATGAAGATATATGGTAAAAATCATCTATAATTATGATGATCCAGATGAGTTTGGTATTGATGAACGACAGGTAGAAGAACAAGCTCCTAATGTGGATGCATATATGGTTGACACTCACCTTGATGATGATAATGATTGATAACACGGTGTATCTGAAGATGAAGACCCATATGGATAGGGTCAGTGGTAGTAGAACTCATGGACTCAACATGACACTACTTATGGAAACCCCTATGGTGTTGGCTCAACTGGTGAGAAATCATCTATTCTTATCTTGCTGGAGAACATGCATAATGAGCAACACGAGCGCCGTGAAGAAGATTAACGTAGGTGTGATGAGTTTGAAGTGGCTCAAGTAGAGCGTTTCAGAGAGGTTCATGAACACCTAACAGCCCAGAACAACAATTTCAACAGTTTTGCCTCGTATGCTACGGAGCAATTCAATGAGATTCATCAAAACATGGCTTCCAACCACGCTGCAACTCAAGCTGGCATCCGTGATATGATTCGTGACCAAAATGACAATCACCACCACTATCAACAATTTTATAGGGAAATTTGTGATTTCTTGGATATGACTATGGTGGTGAATGTGTTTCTTGGTACAAAGGTAGGAGACTTGAAATTCAGGATTGTAGAGGTTGAGGTCGTGGTCATTAGTTAGGCTTCCTTGTGGTCAAAGTTTCTTATGCATGCATTATGTTTTCATGTCTTTATGTTTATCATGTAATTATATTGTAACCTTCTAACAATTATGTTATGAATTTCATCTGTTTTTTTTTTGCCTGTTTCATTATGTATTTATGTATATGTTTTGCTTCACTTAGACACAATTTTTTGTGAGTGTACATTTTAGTTGGATCTTTTGCTCTTTGCGACGACTCTGAGTGATTTATATGTTGTTGTGTATTTTCAATGATACTTTTCACTTTTTTCCTCTTTGCCTCTTTTTGATGTTGTCAAAGGGGGATAAGTACATGGTTTTCTGATGCACATATTCAAAGGGAGATTTGATAAAGAAACCAAGTGTTTCGTAAGTTTTGTCATCATAAAAAAAGGGAGTATGCAAGTGCATTATTCTCTTAGATATGTTTTCAATGATGTCAAACCTATGCCACTTAGTACTTTGTGTATATTCAATCTTACTGTCTATGTTTAGATGTGCATCACCATAATAGGATATTTAAAATAAAATTAAGTAGGCCATTATAAGTTAAAATTATGAGTTTTTTGAAAAAGAGTCAATGGATCAACACAAAATGGCTATGTATCAATACATATTTAATGAGATTTAAAAGAAAATGATTCTGATATGAATGTATCGATACAAAGGATGAATGGGTTGACACATAATGTGAAGGAGTCGACTCATTCGTATTTGAAGTCTTGTCCATCTGAAAGATTTTTTCATACAAACATCTCTGCCATCAATGTATCGATACATTGATGGTGTGGGTCGATACATAAAAAGGATGACTCGACTCCCCTGTGTTTGGAGTCGACTCCTACTGAAGGATTTTTTTTCACAATATTTTCTACCTTTGATGTATAAACTCCTTATGGGTATGTATCGACTCCTTAGCCTTATGTATTGACTCTTTCGAATTTGAAGTCAATACATTCAGTTCATTTTACAAAACTTGTAAAAATTCTGTTTTGTTTGTTATTATTTTTACACACATACACAAATATAAATATGCTTTCATGCATCATTTCTCACATGAGAAACTAAGAACACACTTAGAATTTCCTCTTCATATTCAATCTCTTTTTTCATACATTCAACAATTACTCATTGTTGATTGCTATCTATAATAGATTGATAAAGTCCAATTTAAGTTTGTTGTAATCATAATAGATTTTTGGGTTTTTAGTGGAATTGACACTAGATTTGGAATAAGGAAGGAAAAATAATGGGGGTTTATGTTTGAGTTGAAGTGTTTTGGTTAGGTTTCTGAAAATCCGGGAGGAGATGAAGAATATTCATCGTGTTCTTCATCTCCGTCACACCAACCATCGAGTTTGATTGTTTTTCGGTAAGGATTCTTGGTTCTTTTGTGTTTGTGGGCGGAGGAAGTAAGAGAGAATGAGAGAGTGAGAAGGAGGAGAGAGAAAGAAATGACTTATTTTCTCACGTGCCAACTAATTTTGAATTATTCCTTTGGTCCCTTGGATGAGCCCCACGTGGCGCTCTCTAAGTCGTGGATAAAGGGTTTACCAGAGTCAATACAAGGCCCTGTACAGGGTGCCCTAGCGTATGCCTTCTCTCTTGGTGCGTTGGATTGATCCAAGGGGTTTGATGTGTTTGAATCAGGATCAATCCATCACTATTTGATTTGGATCACGTGGCCATGTTTGATTCTCCTTTTGTTGGCCTTTAGGTTGTATTTGGGACCTCCATGTTGCGCCCTGCTCTATGTTGCTTGTTGTTGCGGTCTTCTATGGGTTACATCCCTTGCAGGTGCATTTGAATGGGCCACTGGCCCATTCCTTCCTTTATTTTATTTTTATTTATTTATTTATTTATTTATTTATTTATGTATTTCTATTTTCTTGTACTTTATTTTATTATTTCATATATTTGTTTTTTTTATTATTTTGTTTGTTTTTTTTATATAAAATAGTATTATATTGAATTATTTTGTTTTTAAAATCCATATTTTTAATAGATCAACAAGTCTTTTAATAAATAATTAAAGTTGATATTTTCCAAAAATCAAAAGTCAAATGCTTGATTAACATCGATCAATTTTTTGAAAAATGTTTCACAATTATTTCTCCAATTTCAAAATCAAATTAAACCACTTCATAAGCCGTTTTCAAAGTAACACGAATAAAACACTTGATCAACATCAAGTTTTTTTTTTCTGCTTACTCGAAGCGCGTTAAAAATATTTTTCTCAATAAAAATCGGTTAAAAAAGGATTGGGGAAAATCTTTATTCTCTTTTCCCTAAGTATTCGAGTGCTAGCCGTACTTACATTTTGTTCGAATATTTGTCTTTCGTTTAAAATACAATAATTAATCAAATTTAGTTTGATCTTTATTAGATGAAAAAAGATTGGGGCAAACGTAATATCTTCTCTTCTCCCCGAGTATTCGAGTAGTAGCCATCTTAGCTCTCGTTTGGATACTCGTCTTCCGTTAAAGACTTACAACGTAATTCGCCTAACAAATTTCATAAATAATATGGATGAAAAAGGATTGGGGCAAGCGTAATATCTTCTTTCTTCCCCGACTATTTGAGTGCTAGCCGTAACTATCTCTTGTTCAAATACTCATCATCCACCTAAAATAAATTCAACCAATAAAACTATCTTTTCCGCCTTAGCACGATGCCAAAATGTTTTCATAAACATATGCTTTGTCCATTCTGAGACGATGCAAACAAAGCAATTCGTTTCTGCAAGAAGTAAGAATTCTTTCCGCTCAAGTGCGACGAGAACATAACACGATGAGACTCAAAGTTATGTTGTCAATTCTGACGCAATGTCAATGTTCACTTTTCCATGTTTTGGGTAACAAACAATGTTTTCTACTCGAATGCGATTAAGTACCTTTCGCTAAAATCATTCGATCAACAAATATTTGCTACCTAGAACTACGTAGCCTTGAGTTCCCCGTCGCACCTAAGGATACGTAGGAGCGAAATTCAACGTCTCGTCAGACACCCAAATAAAAAACTTATTTTTTGTCCTTCCTTTTTTTATTTCCAACTCTAAGTTAACCAAATAGTTTCCATTGAGTACAACGAATGTGAGAGATACTAATACATTCCCCTTGCACAACCGACTCTCGAACCCGAATTTGATTGCGATGACCATTTTCTTTTTTCTATAAGGATTTTACTGATATTTTTCCTTTTCTTTTGAAATAAATAAATTTCGATGACGACTCTATTATCATTTGAAGTTGTTAAAGACTTATTTCGGTTTACCATGTCACAAGAAAGACTTAATGAATTAACAATAACAATTGAAAATGATATTTTAAAGACAATAAATATGAAGACTTAATTAATCAATTTACTTAAAAGGTATTCAGATGAAGACTCTTTTTAAGTAGATAGAGAATCTTTTAAGTTATATGAGATGATATTTAAAGTTTAAACAATTCTTTTAATTTTGAATAAATTATTTAATTGTTATATAATTTTATTTTTGGTGCTTTATTTTTAATTATTAAAATTATATTTTTTTAATAGTTTAAATCAATTTTTTTAAATTAAAACAAGGTCTCCGAATTAATTCAACATATCCTAATAATATAAGAGTTTAAAATAATTAAAATTCACAATATGGTCACGTAAATCTATCTTTTATGAATTGCAAATGAAAATTGTCACACATATTTATCTTATAATCGCAAATGAAAAATCACCACAAAGTTTTGGATATTTATTTATCATTAGTGTAAAAGTAGTTCAGTTTACACTAAGTATACATGCCCCATTTATTCATATATGAATGATCACTTCTACATAGAGCCACAATCTGGTTTAAGAAGAATGCATCCAAGACCTATTTCATTATCTGCTATGAAATTGTTCTTATTATCAAACAATAAAATATCTTCTTCTGATGATGACTCACTTAGCTTCACTTGTTCATTCCACTCGTCAAGAAGTTGTTTCTGAAACTTTTCCATCGGTGTCAATCTCGTATGTGTTAACCTCACATAATCCACAGGTGAACGTTTCTTTGTAGGGATTTTATACTTCTTGATGATTGGAATTTTCCTGCCTATAAAAGTTCATGAATAGTTAGGTCTCCATAATATTTCACAAGTTACACAAATAAAAAAGCGATAATTAATTACTAATACCATTTTTTGTGATTAAAACACTGCTTGAAAGCTTGTTCTTGACATCGAAATTGGTTGCACCCTTCGCATCTTCAAGGTTATTATTTTCTTGCTCTGGTTGACAATGAGTTAGACTATTGCTTAATACAGATTTGTCTTCAAGTTCCTTTGGACAAAGTGGAATAAGTGATGAAACCATTGCAGTATGGATAAAATTAATTAAAAATGTAAGAATGATTATAAATTACACATGCCAATGTATATATACCTGTATATAAACAAGTTAAGAGTTGTGTCTGTTGGATTTTACATGCATATAACTTTTCATAAAGACACAATGGTTGGCACATGGCGGCACAACTATACAAGGAAATTATCCTGTAATAACTTTTTAATTTCAAATATTGAAAAACAAATTAAATGTTCTAAAGTAAAAATGTAAATCTTGAATACTTTTTCAGTTTATTTATCAAACTAATCATGTTTCCGTTGAACGATAAAAGGATGCGCCAACCCTTATGACACATATTTTGATTAATTACACATAGACACGATTCATTATGACGCATGTATACAAATGTAGGAGTATGCGCCACTACATGTGGCTACTCCTTTATTTTCTTTACATGCATGCACTACTGCATGTAACTACTCCTTTATTTTTTTTACATTCATGCGCCACTGTATGTGACTACTCCTTTATTTTTTTTACAGGCATGTGCCACTGCATGTGACCACTCCTTTATTTTTTTTTACATGCATGCGCCATTTGCAGTGACACATACTCCTATATTTGCATGCATGTGTCAATTGTAGTGGCGCCTGTGTGTAAAAATATAATGCATGCGGTATAAAGGTTGGCGCCTCCTCTTAAAACATGGTTAGTTTGGTAAATAAATTGAAAATATGGTTATTTTAGTATATAATTTGAAAAAGTTGATTAATTAAAAAAAACATGGAACCTTGAAGAAAATCAAATATTGGATATTTCATTTATTAGTTTCTCAATGTCTTGAACGTTTATACTCATTAAATGAACGACAAATATTTGTTTAATGACGATGAAGAAATTCAATAAACATACTTATATTTTCTCTCAGTTATGACTCAAAACCGAGGTAAAATGTGTTTTTTTAAAATAAAAAATACAATAAAATATGTTTTATCCTAAGTGCCACACACCTCTCGGTTTTTATTAAAATATCAAGGGAAGTAACTTTTTTTATAAAATTACATTGTTTACACAAAAGATTAAAATACATTGTTTAAACAAACCTAGATTTTGACAAATCCGATTCATCATCGTCGCTGTTATTTTTGGGGATGAATTGCAGGTGCATAATTTTTCCCCAGGGTTAAAACTAACTTATCTGAAATTGGATGCACACAATTCTTTGAACTTGAAAAATATGCACACAAAGAGTAAATAAAAAAAATCTGAATGTAGAGTTTCTTGTGGATTGATGTGTTGCTAATATTTTGAGTATTGTCACTGTATGAATGTAGGGCGTATTGTTTTTTTAATTAAAAAATAAAATAAAATAAGGATTTTTCTCTCAGTTTTATAAAAAAAACAAGATAATATATTACTTGCAAAAAAATTGTGAATGATACAAAATTGAAAGTAACATGTCTTGTTTCCTTTTTAATTTTTTATCATTCACCATTTTTTATGTGCTACAGTTACTTGTAATTTACACATATTTAGGAATAAATTTATCAATATTGTCAACTGAGGAATACAATAAGATATGAAGTGTTTTCTTTGATCGATAACATAGGAATATTATTCTAAAGATATAACAACAACATCAACACTATTATGTGAGATAGATTGCAAGAGCAGAAAAAATATTTTGTTCAAAATAAAGAACAACATACAACACAAAACATTGACGATTTTTTCTATCTTGCAATCCATATCAAATAATGATGCGTATGAGTTTGAGTTGACTACATATAAGTTAGGCTTAAGGTAAAATTTGTTTAAAAAGTACTTTTATAGTAGAAACCGAAAGAATAGATCATTAATTTACAAATATATATATATATATATATATATATATATATATATATATATATATATATATATATATATATATATATATATATATATATATATATATATATATATATATCAGTTATTAATAGCGGCCGCTCCAGGTGCTATCCCGAGATTCTCTCCCGGTGCAACAACCCTCTACTATGGAGGAGAGGTGCACATCCCAGTTTTGGATAGCGACCGGGAAAGCTGGGATAGCGGGTTGCGGGAGCGGAGTGCTTCCCAGCTTGGAGCGGATTTTTGATTTCAGGGCTTTTTTTGAGTGCGAAAAGAATTTTTAACACTTAAAAAATTTTAAAGTTGGAAAATTTATTGTAGTCGTCCTAGTTTTCTCCTCTCATTTATGTTTTTTCACCTTTCTCCATTGCGATTCTTCTGCTTTCTCCGTATCTATTTTATTCTTTATCATGTTCTTCTCTATTCATTGTTTTTCTATTCCTTTTCAGGTTATTTTTTCTTTCATATCATTGTTTTTCTCTTTACTTTTGAAATATATTGATTCTGGGATGAATAATAATATATGTAGATTATTCATATAATTAGTCCAAATTTTTTTTCCGCTATCCCATTTTCGGGGTTGGTTGCTCCACTCCGCTATCCAGGATTAATATATATATATATATATATATATATATATATATATATATATATATATATATATATATATATATATATATATATATATATATATATATATATATATATATATATATATATATATAAAGAAAGAAAGACACCACACCACTTTTAAAGAAATAAAAACATAAACTGCATTTGTTGGGATTCAAAACATGTCTTGAATTATTTTTTCCCTCAGTTAAAATAAAACAGGCGTGCCTTGGCATTATACCTCAATTTTTTATTGGACGAGATGAATTTTTTTTATTAAATGTATTATTTATAGTAGTGATTCAAGGAAACTCCATCTAACAAAATCATAGGCCTTTTCAAAATCAATCTTGAAAATAAGAAAGTCTTTCTTAGTTTTCTCAACCAAATTAACAACTTTATTAGTCGCTACAACCCATTCAACCAAAATTCTACTGATTAGGAGACATAAACTTTCAATTACAGTTGCAAGTGTTGTTGCAAATACTTTTGTAACAAGTTTGTACGATGAACCAACCAAATGCAAAGGAAAGCCGACATTGGAAACAAAAGTAACATAACAAGAGGTAAAATTACGGGAAGAGAAAAAAAACTATGAAACTAAAGAATCACCATTCCTAAATCTGTCATAAGAAACTGCTTGAACCTTTTGAAGAAAGAGAATGTAAAACCGTAAGGTATTGGAATTTTGTTACCCTCATCCTGAGATATCACTAAATCGATCTCTAAGAGGAGGAACAGAGAGATAAGCTCGCACTTATCCTCCAGAGAAAGGGTTCAAAATAAAATACCATCTAATGGAGGTCTATTGGAGAAAGGCTATTGGAAATGGCATGAAAAATAAGAGATCCCCTCTTACTTAAACTCTTAGATCCTTCTAACAACACATCACCCACCTTAAAAAATAATATCACTCCTCCTACTCTTAATCTTAACACTTGCATGAAAGAAACATGTCTTTGCATCACCTTCCTTATGTATCGTAATCCTAGATCTTTAGAATAAAAGAGAATTATGAACTTTAAGTAAATATCATAGGTTAGAACCGATCCTCGATTGCTAACTAATGTCAACTTGAGAAGGGCCTTCTGGATTAGTAAGCAAGTCCAAGGCTCACTACAAAAAATGGTGTGAATTGTGGTGGTTTAATTATTGCATTTAGTAAAAACTGTCAGTATTTATGGTGGATCATGACATTTTAACTAATTGACATAATATTAGTAATAAAGTGGCAGTTTTGACTGCCATTATTTACATAATTGTTTATAAGATTTCACACAAATAACACACTTTTTTTCACGCTTCTCTTCTTGTGTTAATATTCAAGTTCAGTCCTTTAAACAATTTTTTTAATAAATATTAATTAAAAAATTTCTTTTGTAATCCATATGAATATATAAAGAGATTAATTACTATGCACTGTCAATGTAAAAAGTTTGACACTGTCGATTCATCACCATCATCCGTTTATATTATTTTATAGGGTTTTAAAATAAAAATCAAATTTGTTTTAATATCTATCGGTCATGATTAGTTGACGATATAAAATTCTTTTACACTGTTAGTGTACTTCAATTAAATTCATATATAAAAGGGAAAACATAAGTTTGGTGTAACTTTTTTACTTTCAAATACATCCTTTTTAGTTTTTATTTTAATTTCCCTTCCCTCCTTAACTTCTCTTTATTTTAAATCCTTAATTTCTCTTTTTTATATAGTGGTTTACTTTATTCAATTATCTTTTACTATTTAATAAATAGTTTAAAATAAATTTAAATTTAATTAAAATAATACTACAATTTATATTATCACATAGAGACATTAAAAAAAAGCTGACAGACACATTAAGATATTAAGGCATCTCCCCAAAAGACGCAGAAACCAGTAGTGGATTTACGTGTAACCTTGCAACTTCCAAAATTTGCATCGGCGAAGGAAGTAAGTCTAAGGGATGAGTTTGCAGAGATTTTTTTTTGTCCCAAGAGTGTATTCGAGATACTGCAACACATGATAAACAGTAGCCAAGTGATGTGTTGGAGGTTGCTGCATAAATTAGCTTAGTTTATTGATTACGTAAGTTTATCACCTCGAATTTGATTAATTTATTTAATTGAATTTTTATTGTTTTTATTTAATTATTTGAGTGGTTTAAATTATTTTAAATGAATTGTGTAATTTATTTGATTTATGGGAATTTGTTTTAGTTTACTTGATCATAATAATATAATAATAATCAAATAAATAAATAATAAGAGGTAAGGGGGTAGAAATTAAAACTTTGTTGAAATTTGTGTAGTAAGGAGTGAGTGCACAAAAATTGACGGGTAAAAGTATGACAAAGGGTTAATTATATTTTTGGTTAAAATAAATAGAATATGATAGGGGAGTCAAAGTTACTGATACGTAGAAGTTGTGAGAATTTGGAAAAAGGGGCAAGTGTGAGAGAAGGAGGACAAGGGTTTGAGGGAGAAGAAGAACACCATAACCAAACTTGTTTAGATGCTGGAAATTCAGGTAGGGGGAATTAATCTAATATATGTGTTATTACATAAGGGTAGAGAGAGATCCTCATCCTCCTCCAGGGTTTGTTATATTTTTCACAATTGTTGAGATTTATGTGTTTTTGGATGGAATTGTATGCAATATTTTATGTTTGTTGTGAAATATATACAATTCGTATTTCGTTTTATACTGACATGCCGCGGGTTCACGACTGTGCAAAATAGTAAAAAGTTATCGAACCATATAGACCAATGGTTTAAGTACCGAATTCCATTCTATTGATGTATATCTAGAGGAATCAATAATTTGAGATTTGATAAAGACAACTTAAATAAAAAGCACTTATATCAAAATGACTCAATTAAAAAATCACTTAAATCACAATGGAGGCAAATAGGACATATGGTTATGGTTCTCACTCCGACACATTCATACAATCTAAGTCACTTCAATTACGAGAGTTTTGACATAATTTATTAAAAATAGATTAATGTGGACAACACCTGCTTTCGCCAACGCATTGCCCTATCGATGACGAATAATTCGTCTGCTTTCGCATGGTCGGATTATTCGTCAATGATTCGTTACTTTTTCTTAGCTATAAAACTTTCTCAAATTCATCCCAGCGCTTTCGCTGTATTGGACTTGTTTGTTTAAAAACATGCGCTTCGTTACCGACACATATCCTTTTAGACTACAGTTAGTACCTGAGAACACTTTACTTTCATACAAGGGTTGAAATGAATGAACTCAGGTATTAAAATAAATTTAGACAAAATACACTTGTAATCTACTTGTGGCAGATCATACAAACGGTCAGGAGATGATCCCCATAACCCCTAGTCCCCAATGGATTACTCATTCATGGTGAGGGCAATAACAATCAAATTGATGTTAATAGATGAATTCATAATACACAATTGAATTAGACAAACAATTGTAATGAAAAAAACTTGAATTGATAAGCTTCAATCCAATGATCCAATGAAAACTTGAGTAAAGAGACAAATAAAATACGTAGAAACTCTTGCATAATGAAAATTGGGGGCCCTAAACTCATAACCAACTATAAGTTTTATAGAAAAACCGAAAACTAGGAAAAATATCATTGTTCAATAGCCATTACATAAGAATATCTCAAATCAAATCATGTCCAAAAACATGATAGTCGGTCTAAAAAAGGAAAGAACTAAAGTGTATATCGCCCTCCTGCTACGGGTGGCCGTAGCAAGCCTCTGCTTCATGTACTAGAAACTTTAAAAGTGGGGAACCCTATGCCTTTGCTGCTATGACCCGTAGCCACTACAGGTGGCCGTAGCAGCCCTTGGATTTTGTATGAGGATTTTCCGACTTTTGACGTTTTTCCATGGTTTTCTCATATTCGATCTTTTTTCACGTCAAACACTCATTAAAACTTGAAAACATTAAAAACACACATCTAAAGCATTAAATACGTTAAATGAATAAAAATCAGACAAAAAACGGTACGAAAACCACTTATCAAACGCCCCTAAACATAAACTGTTGTTTATCCTCAAACAACAAAGCTTGCTTATGAAAATTTTCAGATCAAGTGTTTCACTACATGAAAGAGCATACAAAAATGAAGCTACCAACACTCATATGTGAGTTTTCGTTCCGATCGTCCTAAGCCTAGTTTTCTTGGTAATCACTTGACACCAAAGGTATTCACAAGAACACTAAATATAGTAAGACCACAAACCTAGGTCTTCCTTTCAGACACCTCTCCAACTATGCTTTGTTCTTTAGTCACTTTTTTTATGTTTTCTCCCCTTTCATTCGGACAATCAGATTAAGGCATTTGGAATTATTGATATCGTCACATGCATAAGACCGGTCAGGAATTTTTGTTTAACACCAGATAAGCAACAACTTATTTCTTTTATTTAACGATGAAGTCACACACTTTTGTGTGTTTATTTATTTGTCCACCTTTGATTAAGTTTATTTGACCCTTGTATATGAGCATGTTCTAATTTTTTGTTACTGGTTCTATAATGGCTCCTTAACAATGACAATGATTATGCACTTTGACAATGATTCAAGTTATTCCAGATTTGGTTCTCAGTTTTGATCCTAACTTGTGTTTGATGGTATGCTATTCATTTCCATACCTTTTCTATATTGTGGCAAAAATTGGGAGTAGTGATGTTG
Organism: Lathyrus oleraceus; assembly: GCF_024323335.1. NCBI lineage: Eukaryota > Viridiplantae > Streptophyta > Magnoliopsida > Fabales > Fabaceae > Lathyrus > Lathyrus oleraceus. The sequence continues at coordinate 510,287,443 of NC_066585.1, forward strand.
TGATGATGTGTGCATATGTTCTCATTTATGTAGATGAGTCTATTGTGTCATGATTAACAACACCTTACATGATCTCTGATGAAATCTCTATGACTTTGTTCTTTGTTGTTGTTGTATATGCTATAATATGGTGTATTATGTGGTGTGCTGTTTTTGAATCCTCATAATTGTGATATTTTTGAAAATTTACTCCTACAAATGTTGTAAACTTTTTTAAAGTTGTTTTAGCCAAAATTTTTCAAAGGGAGAGATTGGTATTCCTTTGATTGACTGATTTAGGTAAAATAATATTGGCAATACAAGATGTAATTTGTGTAGAGGCATCAAGTGGGACAAGCATGAGTGCAGTATCTGGCTTCCGTCTGTAAGCCAGGTTACGTGAGAATTTTTGCGTATGTTTGATTGGTTCCCATGAGATTTTTCATTTATGAGTTGTATCTTTTAGCAATGTGTACTTTAAGGAAGATTAACTAAAAAGATTGTCCAAGAACAAATAAAATTAAATGAGATCAAATCTCTTGGTGGACATTAATGTATAGCAAATCAAATCAAATCAACATCAAAATCAAATAAGCATCAAAATCAAACCTGTTTGGTTTCGATTTAGATGCCCAGAGCCAACAAATATTTTTCTATATAAGAAGACTCATTCATAACAAGAACGAGAGTGTAATAATTTAATATCTAGTGCGCTAGAGATTGATATTTGAGTCTTTGTACTTGTTATTTGTGCACTTCTATAGCGTCTAAGTTCCATATCAAAGGCATAAAGGTTGTTTTGTTAGTTGAATTTTAATTTAACAATCTTTAATTTTTTTTATATATTGATCACTAGGGTTAATTCTTAAGAGAAAGTGAGATAAGTTCTCATATTTATGGGGAGTGTAGCGGGGTATTCGTTACCTTTAGATTTATTGACTAAATCAAAAGTAAATCATACAATTCGAGTCGCCACCGCACTTCTATTTATCCAAAGGAAAGGTTAGAAAGCGAACAAAAACCGAGAAGTTTTATCAAATCAAAAATTAATAAAAATGTTAGAGATCTGGGTGAGGGGGTTGGTTATGCAATGGGAAGGTTTTAAGCACCCAAAACATCCTTAGTACTCTAAGGGAGCCTTTTTTGCAAATGTTGTATGGTAGGTTGGTATTTGTGAAAATATTTGTGCAAACATGATTGGGGAGATGAGAAAAGAATATACAAATTATTTACAATTTTGTTGTTTGAATGGATAAACCCATTGCCTACGTACCATCACAAAAGTAGGATCAAAACCTCGTAGTTCGGGGTAAAAATCTCAAAATAAATTGGTGAATTGATTGGTCAAAAGCCTGAAGGGTTTTTGTTTTCAAAGGGAGAAAACTTAACCTAAACCACAATCCACCATGTGAGGAGACTAGTGAGGGATCCACCCTATAATAAGTATGGAAGACTTATAGTCCCATCACTAAGGATACGGTGAGGTTTACATCAACCACTATGATAACTCAAACCTAATTGCTAATGTTTATGAAAAGCTTTGGCAAAGGTGGCCATTGGAACCACAAAAGAATTTGAAGTGAGTTGGAATTTACCAATTAGAAGTATTCACAAAAAGAAGTCAAAGTTGACTTAAGGTTCAATTCAAAATAAGTATTATGAAAAGAGTTTGAAAAATCAAAGGCATAATGCATAGGTTTCTAATTTTGAGAACAATGTCAACATTTGCACAAAGTGAGTTTGGCTTGGGTTAGAGTGGAGAGAAGAAGAAGGGCTAGGTCCTAAACATGCAAAGATGAGGGAAGAGAATAAAACCCTTGGAGTTCCTTTCTTGAGATCATAAAGATGATCCAAGATGCTCCTTTCCTTTGGACTTAGCAAGCAATAAGCAATTATTCAAGCAATCAAGTAAATATTCAATCAAGCTCCTAGAATCTTCCAATGGGACTTGTCTCTCCTATCTTGGATGCTCATGACAATGGTCCTTCTAATTAGCTCAAGTTTGGGATCCCTATCACACAAGAACAAACAAATCAAAAAGTTCCACAATGCAATAATAGAAATGGACAAAGAGAGAGTTTAGATTAGGGGTCCTTTCAAAGTCATCTTTCAAGATTAAGCATTCTAAAGGCATGAGGCCTAGTTGCTCTTCAACATATTTAGCATTCTAAAGGCATGAGGCCTATTTGCTCTTGAAACTCCATTAAGCATAGGTAAGGTCCTAATTCTAAGTCCTTTCTCCTTTTGCATTGTGTTCACACAAACAAAACAAAACAAGCACAAGGCAATAGTATATTTACATAATAATGTGCTCAAGTGAGCAAAAGGCAAATGGCATAAACATAAACATGAGCTCAAATGAGCAAAGGAAAAATACAATATGAATAAATGAGCAAGAAATTAAATTACATTAAAGTAAATTGCAAGAATTAAATACTTGAATTAAAAATTAGTAATTAGTAGTTAGTGTTAGTGTGCCATAAGGCAATTTAGCGCTATGTTAAGCAATCGTAAGTGAAGTAAGGTAGTAGTCACACCTATCTGAGGCCGGTCAATAAAACTATAGGCAAATAAACACAAGTTAGAGATCATGACTAGTAAGCCAAGCTCCTACAACTTGCCATTCCAAAAGAAAAGAAGAATGACCTTGTATGGATTTCAGGTTCTTTGCTTGACCAAGAAGCAACCTATCTTGGACACAAAGCAATTCACTTGATCTTTGATCAAGTTGAATTTAATTTGGATCAAAGAAGGTTAAGCCTCTCATATGTCAAGGCTAATCATAAATCATTAACTCATTGGTCAAAAGAAAAAAGATGAAGAAAGGAGGAGAAGATAGAATGTACAAAATGAAAATCAAATGACATAATCAAAACACATTGATCAAACATGAATGGAATCAACATCCATCAATGGTAAACAGAAGTGAAATGAATATTAGAAGTCAAGAAAGGTCAAACATATTTTTGGTATTTTTTTTGGAATTAAAATAATGCATAAAATAAAATGAACAAAAAAAGGTCAAACTTCAAATCCAATTCAAATCAACTTGGATAAGTCCAATTGGATCATCATAAGTCTAACAAGGTCAAACAAGGTTTGACAAATTTTCTCAACATTTTTTGAAAACAGAAACTATTTTTAAACAATTAAAAATGAAGAAAAATAACATAATTGGACTAAAATCTCAAATAAATCTCAAATCAATTAAGAAATTGATGAGAATATTTTTTATAGACTTATCATTATCCAAAGATGTTAAGAAAATATTTTTGGCATTTTTGAATATCAAATGGTATTTTATATGAATTAAAAACAATCAGAAAAGAAATAATTCACAAAAAATATTAAATGGAATCACAAAAATAATTAAGAATCATTTTATGAAACTAGAATTTAAGAGAAATTTTTTGCAATTGGTCCCATATTTTTGTGATTCCAAATAAAGAAGTTATGAATTTTTGAAAATAATTGGAATAAAAGAAAATAAAACAGAAATTAATAAAATAGAAAAAACCACAAGCGTCTGATCGGAGCTCATTAATTGACGTGGCTGATCAGAAGGCTAGGAAGCGCGCGCTCATTGTGTTCCTTGGTCAACATTACCACACATTGAATTAAAAAAAGTCAAGCAAAGCAACAACCAAGATTAGATCATAGCTCTTGGATCCAATGGCCAAAACGCTTCCACGTAAGGGACGGTGGTGGAAACCACCGTCTTCTCCGGCGAGCTCACTAATCCGGCCACCAGTTACAGGTTTTACAACCTCAACCAAAACTCACGATCCATATACCAAATGAAAGCTGGGGTGATGTACATCACCCCTGTGACCTTAGTTTTTGCTCAAGATTCCTATGGAAGAAGAAATCCGAGGTTGAAAAACTAGGTGTTCATTCTGAATTTCACCAATTCATAAAATTAAAGCCACCACTGGCTTGCCTCTCACATGAGGACTTCAGAAATGCAAACCAACACAAGCAATGCACAATAATCAATGAGATTCGAAGCAAAACAGTTAGGGTGTAAACCTTTGTAGAGCAACTTTTATAAGCACAATTCAACCAATCCTTTGCTTGCAGCTTGATCCTGATGCTTGGTATGAGAGCTAGGCTTAGGAATTAATGATGATAATCAACTGATGTTGTTGAAAATCACACTTGAAAAATGAAAGTGAAAACTCAAATTCTTTTGGTGAGAGGGTGAGAAATGATTTCTGCAGAGATTCAAGCGCCTTCAGGTTGAGATTCAAGTGAGGCAATGCATTCTATTTATAGATGGAGCTGATGCAAGGAGGTGGAAAACTCGTGTGTGCATGAAGTTGGGTCCTCCATGCATGGGCCTGTACAGGCGCATGTGAGGCCCAAAATCAATTGGTTTTACATGCTGAACTCAAATGAAGCAAGTTTGGACGTGCAGATGGCAAGGCAATGGATTGTGCATGAAGTTTTAACATGGAATGCATAATTGATCACAAAACTTCATCTCTTCGAAAGTACCAATTGGAAAATCCAAACATAGGCATGTGGGTAATGGTTGGAAAGGTCTGGACACAAGGAAAAAAAGTTATGTTGAACAAAAATCCATTTGGAGTTTGGAAAATATTGAAAACTAGCCATGAAGTTCAAGGTACAAAACATGCATTTGGAAAATTTGCCAAAAAGGACCAACTTTAAGCCCTTCTGTTTCAATGATACAAGCCTCAAATGAAAAAACCTTCAACATCAAAGTTCTATATCTTTTCAATAAAATTAATTTGAAATTAAATTTTGCATCATTTGGATTTTTAATGATAAAGTTATGGGCACTTGAAGTTGGACTTTTTCAAGATTCAATGGCTTTGGTCCAAAGTGACCTATAATGTTTTGTATTATCACATGTGTTTATTTTAGGATTATGAAATTTTGTCCAATATAACAATTGAAGTAGACATCTTAAAATTTCCAATTAATTTTGTCTCACCTCAAAATCATAAAAAATGAAGGAGTTAGGTCCTAGGGAAGTTGATCCAAAATTAGGGTTTCAGTCAAAATGACCTATAATGTTTTGAAATGAATGATGACCTTCCAAGTTTCAAATGAATTTTTTATGAACATGAAAGTTTTTCATATGGTTATTAAGAACATTTTTCATCTTGGGGTAATCATCATTTGACAAACACATCAGAAGTTATGTCTCAGTGGATTTCAAAATAGTCAGATGAATTAACTGATCAACTTCTCAAGTCCAAACTTCAAAACTTGATGAATGAATGATTGAGGATACTCACATAGGCTCATATATGCATAAAATGATGAATGAAAGAACTTCCATTGATTGTATTTGATCATAGGTTGAGGTTGCTTCATGAGCAAGGCACAATCAATACACAACTGAATTAGGGTTTCCTTGGGAAGCAATGCTCAAGCCCTTTGGTTTGTCTTGATCAAATTGACAAATTGAGATACTTGGGAGACATATATGATGATCGAGAGCTTTGTGGAACCATTGTCATGCTTGCTTTCATCTTCATCTGGCCATTTCAATGGGCATAAGGGCCTCCTAGGAGCCTTAGATCACATGACTGCTTAAGCTTCAAAAACAAACAAGTTAGTGACATATTTTTGTGCTTTTGGTTAGTAAACAAAATAAGAAAAGCAATAATATACAATACAAGCATGCTTGGTGGTCTCAAACTAACTCACACAAGTCCCAACCCTAGGGTAAGGATCCAAGATGCTATGATCCTTGAGGCAAAATGCAATGAACAATGATATGATGCCATGAGGGATCTTAGGGTCAAAATTAGGGTCTTACAGGGAGTATTAAATAAAAAGTCACAGGTTGTATTAGGTAGAAAGACATTGAACAAGGTTTGTTCATCTAAGACTAATTATACTAATACTAGTGAGAGTGAATTTCCTTTCTTGGGTTGAAAGTCCCTCAAACATAGGTGACGTTGCACCAAATAGGATTAACAATCCTTTGTGTTCTTTATTACTTTATGATTTATTTCCAATTAACTGTTAATATATCATAAGAAAGTTATACACATTATCCCTGACATTGTATCTAACATCTGTCTTACGGACGAACCATAATTTCAATAAATTTAATTGACTTGGCCTCTATTAATAACAAGAACTTACATAAACTAGATGTCAACAATGCATTTTTACATGCTAAGCTTCAAGAAGATGTATGCATGATTGTCCCTAATATTATCACTACTACAAAATCCAACCATGTATTTAAACTTGTTAAACCCATATATGGGATTTAACAAGCTAGCATGAGGTGACATGAGAGACTCACAATATTCCTTAAACAACATGAGTACAAGAAAGTCAATGTTGATCACTTAATGTCAATAAAAAAACACTTCATAATCATTTGCAATTCTATTAGTTTATGTAGATGATATGATAATGACTAGAAACAATTTTGATGAGTTCAAATCTATTAAAGCATCACTACATAACTCCTTTAAGATCAAAGACTTAGGTGAGTTGAAGTATTTCCTTAAAATTGAAGTGATACATTCAAGGTATTGCACATCCTTGTTTTAAAGGAAATAATGCCTAGACTTTCTAGAAGACACATGGTTTACTAGTTCAAATCTCGTGTCAATAATATCCGATCCTTCACTTAAACTTAAAAAATACTCAAGTGCTCAATATCAAGAGGTTCATGCTTGTAAAAGACATGTGGGTAGATTATAATACTTAAATGCAACTGGACCAGGCATCACATTTTACACACAACAAATAAGCCAAATCCTATCATCTCATACCACAACCCACTTCAATACAACTTATAGAGTCCTGAAAGACCTTAAAATCTATCGAGGTCGAGGTAGTATATTCCATACAGATTCATTAATCTAGTTGAATTTAAATTTTAATGCAGATTAGGTAGGGTGTTTAAACACAAGAAGGTCGATGTCAGGGTTATGTTTCTTCCTTGGCAACTCACTGATCTTATGAAGTACTAAGAAGCATCTTACAGTCTCAAGATCTTCAAAAATGCCTTAAATTTTGCAGCAAATCCGATATTCCATGAGAGAACCAAGAAGGTCAATCTTAAGGTTGTGTTTCTTCATTAGCAAATCAATGATCTCGTGGAGAACTAAAAAGAAACTTATTGTCTCATTATCTTCATTGAGGCAGAATATCATGCACTTGCATCAATACATACGAATTACAACGACTTTTATGCATACTACAGGATTTTCAAATTAAATGTATCAAAATAAATTTCTTATACTATGACAATAAAAAAGCCTTACATATTGCTGCGAATTTGTATTCCATGAGAGAACCAAGCATCTCGAAATAGGTTGGCATATTGTGAGAGGGAGGCAAGCAACAAAAGTTATGAAGCTTTAACTAATTACATCCAAGACCAATTGGCAGACTTCTTCATAAAATCATTACACTCCCTAGACCATTTCACACACTATTGTTCAAGTTGAAGTTGGTAAATATATATCAAATTTGTTTGGTTTCAATTCAGATGCCCATGCCTAACAAATATTTTTCTATATAAGAAGACTCATTCCTAACAAGAATGAGAGTGCAATAATTGAAGATCTAGTGTGTTAGAGTTTGATATTGGAGTCTTTGTACTTGTTGTTATTTGTGCACCTCTATAACGCCTAAGTTCTATATCAAAGAGATAGAGGTTGTTTTGTTAGTTGAGTTGTAATTCAACAATCATTAAATTCGTTTTATGTATTGATCACTAAGGTTATGATTAAGAGAAAGTGAGAGGGATTCTCATATTTATGGGAAGTCCTAAATAGAAAGTCACAGGTAGTATTAAGTAGAAAGACATTGAACTAGGTTTTTTCATTTAAGACTAATTGTACTAATACTATTGAGAGTGATTTTTTTTTTGGGTTAGAAGCCCCTTAGACATAGGGGACGTTGCACCGAACTGGATTAACAATTCTTTGTATTTTTTTGTTGCCTTATGATTTATTTCCCCTTAATTGTTAATCTGTTATAAGCAAGTTATATATATTGTCCCATACATTGTGTTAACATTTTTCCATGTGAACTAACCAGAATTTCAATAACTTTAATTGCACTGACCTCTCTTAATAACTAGAACATACATAAGTTAGATGTCAATGATACATTTTTGCAAATTGAGCTTCAAGAAGAAGTATACATGATTGTCCCTCATTGTGTCACTACTACCAAAGCCAACCAATAAGCTTGTTAAACTCATATATGGGATTTAACAAGCTAGCATGAGGTGACATGAGAGAGTCACAATATACCTTAAACAATACGACTACAAGAAAGTTAATGTTGATCACTCAATGTTAATAAAAAAACACTTCATCCTCATTTGCAATTTTACTAGTTTATGTAGATGATATGATAATCACTAGAAACAATTTTGAACTACATAACTCTTTCAACATCAAATATTTAGGGCAATTAAAGCATTTCTTTGGCATTAAAGTGACACATTCAAGGTATGACATATCCTTGTTTCAAAGGAAATATTACCTTGACTTTCTAGAAGACTCGGGATTTACTAGTTTAAAATCTTGTGTCAACAATATCTGATCCTTCACTTAAACTATAGATCACATTCTACACATAACAAATAAGCCAAATAATATCACTTTCTACCACAACCCTTTTCAATACAGCTTATAGAGTCCTTAAAGCCCTTAAAATCTATCGAGGTCGAGGTAGTATGTTCCCTAGAGATTCAACAATCCAATTGAGTTTCAATTTTAATTGGGTAGGGTGTTTAGACACAAGAAGGTCAATCTCAGGGTTATGTTTCTTTCTTGGCAAGTCACTTGTGAAGAACTAAGAAACAACTTACACTCTCAAGAGCTTCGAAGTACCATACACTTTACAACAAAATCCGACATTCCATGAGAAAATCAAGAAAGTCAATTTCAAGGTTGTGTTCCTTCCTTAGCAAGGCACTAATCTTGTGGAGAACTAAGAAGCAACTTATAGTCTCATTATCTTCAATGAGGCAAATATTGTGCACTTGCAACAATTACATATGAATTACAACAACTTTTATGCCTACTGCAAGATTTACAAATTAAATGTATCAAAATATTCGATTTGTATGCACTTCTAATGAGAAAATTACTTTGTTCATAATAATATGTATATCAAGAGTTTAATTAAAACATTGTAGATGACATTATTTAACACCAAGAATAATGAAAACTCACAATATGGTCACAAAAATATATATCTTCCAAATGAAAACTGTCACACATATTTATCTTATAATCGCAAATGAAAAATCATCACAAAGTTTTGGATATTTATTTATCATTAGTGTAAAACTAGTTCAGTTTACACTAACTATACATGTCCCATTTATTCATATATGAATGATCACTTCTACATAGAGTCACAATCTGGTTTAAGAAGAATGCATCCAAGACCTATTTCATTATCTGCTATGAAACTGTTCTTATTATCAAACAATAAAATATCTTCTTCCGATGATGACTCACTTAGCTTCACTTGTTCATTCCACTCGTCAAGAAGTTGTCTATGAAACTTTTCCATTGGTGCCAACTTCACAAACACCACCGGCGAACGTTTCTTCGTAGGAATTCTAGACTTCTTAAAAATTGGAATTTTCCTACCTAAAAAAAGTTCATGAATTGTTAGGTCTCCGTAATATTTCACAAGTTACACAAATAAAAAAGCGATAATTAATTATTAATACCATTTTTTGTGATTAAAACACTTCTTGAAAGCTTGTTCTTGACATCGAGATTAGTTGTAGTTGTACGGTTCGCATCTTCAAGATTGAGACAATTGCTTTCATGTTTTTCACTAATTGATGCATTAAACAACACTGATTTGTCTTCAAGTTCCTTTGGACAAAGTGGAGTAACTGATGAAACCATTGCAGTATTGACAAAATTAATTAAAATTGTAAGAATGATTATATTTTTTACTCTTAAGATTTATTACACATGCAAATATATATATACCAATAGATAAACAAGTTAAGAGTTGTGTCTGCTGGTTTTGGTTTTTACATGCATATAACTTTTCAGAAAGACACAATGGTTGGCACATTGCGGCACAACTATACAAGGAAATTATCCTGCAATAATTTTCAGCGTGTGATAGATTAATTTCCATAATAGGTTCTCCACATTAAGTATTTAATGATGAAGAAGCAAACTAATTGAATGAGTATAAGAGAGGTATCCAACCCAGTTACAAAGGAATTTTATAATTTTAGAAACTCTATTGGATTCTTTCACCAATCATAAAAAATCTGCACATCCTATTTTTTCTTCCAATTACATGCCAAATACATGATGTAACTTTTATACTTGTTACGATATCCTCTACAACATATAATCATTATTAAAAAGCACTGCATTCCTCTTCTTCCATAGACTCCAGCAGATCGCAATCCAAAACGTAGATGCATTGTTCCTTTTAATTTTTCCTGTCAATTGCTTTGAGAATTCCTTGAAATGTTCCCTAGCTAACAATCCATCTGGCATTTATATTGTTAGCCTAAATTGTATCTTGTACGACACCTTTACTATTATAGGATTAGAAAATAATAAATGTTGCAAGTTTTCTTCTACTGTGAGTATATTGATCATTGTTCTCCATCCAAAAACTATGACTTTTGAGGGGACTGATGTCTTCCAAATCTGCTGAATTATCTCTCTTGTATTACATTTATGAGAATCCCAAATAGGTGCAACTCCAGGATCTTTGCTCAATAAAACATCGGTTAGGCGCTACCTTTACGAAGTATGAGGTCTCGCTCGGGAACAGATGACATGTATAATACCGTTATCGCCCCACCAAGTCAATACCGGAATGAGTCATGCCATAACTTCCTTAATAATAGGTGGTCAACAACCTCCTATAGTCAAAGGGGAGCGATTACCGTCTTCTAGGGTTTCCTAAGCCTTAGACCCAAAGGCCTCTATAAATACTTCTCCCCTAACAGGAGAAGGGACAAATCATACCTTGAATAGAATACCCTAAGCACTACGCTGGCATACAGAACCTCCACCTCACGTGACTAGGTCCTCTATGTTAGACGGTGTGGCTAGTGATCGAGAGGGGGGGTGAATAGATCACCTCTTTGAAATTTAACGGATTTAAAGTTTTATCAGAGTTTTCAAAGTTGGCGGAAAAATCAGTCCCGAATCGACTTCCGTCTATTCTGAACCGCTACTAGAAAGCCGGACACGCAAGTTTAACGCTGGATTTTAATGAGAATGACAGAAACAATTTACACCAGAATTTTAACTAATTGAATGCACTTATCATTAAAGTCTATTCCCAATGAATAAAATCTAGCTAACCGTTTTGTCAAACAGTTGGTGTGTATGTGATCGATAATAAACAGCAATGGAGTTTGATTAAAAGTTTTCTTGCCACTGCTGTCTTGCAACAGGAACAATCACCACACACTAACTGAAATTGCGAAAACAGTTTTAAAACGTAAAGAGGAGTAAGGTAAGAATACGATACGCAGAGATTTGGTAAGGAAGTTCCCCACGTCGTCCTCGCGTGTGGGTACGTCTCCCTCTCAATTTCAAATGAAATTGAGAACTTTGATTATCAATTTTTGCCGAATCCGTTGATACAAGGTTATGATACAAAGACAGAATTCTAAACTCTAAGAACCTCTTCTTGTATGAACCTTCACTTGATCTGAGCACGATCAAGATTTTCCTGCACGAAATTGCAAACAATTCACCGGTTCCACGACCTGCTTGCGAAATCCCCCGATCTCCAAACGCAACGCTGCGGCTGAATATGTTCTGCAAACGTGACTCCCAAACCCTCAAGAACACTCCAGTTCTTGAAGGACAAACCAGTAGGTTTTTCCTAGAAACCCCCTTCAATCTTCAACTCAGCTAGATCCTCGATCGTTCCACTGCAAACCACAACTAGATCCTTGATCGTACCACTGAACGTTATCTCGATGCTTCTTTAATCCAAAGAACAAGAATGGTTATGTGTAAATGTTCTTGAAGAAAAGTGATTGAGAAGATGAAGAAGATGAAGTCTCTTTCAGGTTTCTAATTGCTCTCAAACAATTGCTCCAACACTGCTTTTGATCTTGTGTTCAATTGTTTTCCCTCAATGAATTCGTAATTTTCACTGCTGTCATAACCTGTCTTATATATGCTGCAAAACAGTTACTGTTATAACATAAAACAACTTTATGTATTGATGCATAAGAGTGTGTATCGATGCATACTGTAAGATATGTGAATTTTTGGTGAAATTTATTAATCATGTATCGATGCATAATTCGTATGTATCGATGCATGTGATTATTTCACTAGTATGTATCGATGCCTAATGCGCATGTATTGATACACAGGTTGTTTCAATTGGTCATGTGTCGATGCAGGGATCGTGTGGATCGATGCATAGAGTCTTTAGCCTTCCATGTATTGATGCATGACTCGTATGCATCGATGCATACTGAACAAAAAGGTTTTGTGATTTATCACTTGCTGTATGTATCGATGCAGAGGCTTATGTATTGATGCATACTGACATAAAATGCATTTTAATTGTTATTTTAAGGGAAGTATCAATGTAGGTTTATATGTACAGTTATGCAACAATAGAGTGGGATGAAAGACATAATAAAAACACAAATGTATCATGTAATGCAATGCACAACCAACATTTGGATGATGATCACACAATTTGCTATCATTAAAAATTAATTCAAGGTAAAGAATTCTCTCACAAACTCCCCCTTTTTGATGATGGCAAATTCTTGGCAAGATGTGTGATACTCCCCCTGAGTTTGTGCATATCTGCATTTTCTCCCCCTTTGGCAACATCAAAAAGAGGAAGAAACAGATTTATCAAGGTAGCATAGTGTAGCAGGACATGGCAAAAAATGGATAACAGGCTATCAATCACAAAGAATGAAGCTTCAAAGTAAAGAATCATTCACAAAGAATGACGAATAAGGGCAATAACAATAGAGATAAACAGAAATAGAAAAGCATTTTAAAGATACGAACGAGTTTAAGAGTTACATAAGCTAAACCATATATTGTGCAACAAAATAAAACTTGAGCAATATGAAATGAAATGCAGTGAGATGAAAAGATGGTGGGTTAATTTGGATTGTGGCCACCACAGGACTCCTCATCATGTTTGTCAGGATCTCGGTAGCTTGGCGGAGGTGGAGGAGGAGGCATTGTGTCTGGATTTTGGCCCATGAAGGAGTATTGCCTAAATCGGTTCTGAACTTCAATGCTTCTAAAGCTGTCTATAATCCCAGGATTTTCACGGCAGTCATCCATAAAGCCGGACATTTCGTTGTAGAAAACTTGATGCCATTTAACCAAGTCTTGGTGCCAAGCGTGTTGATTCTGATACATCCGTGTATGCTCATCATGCCAGTCACGATGCTCGTTGTGCCATTCAGATTGTTGAACATGCCAGTACCGTGCTTCTTCATGGCGTTCTTTGTTGACAAGTTCCATCTGTTGAAGCATATGGGTGATGTCCGCAGTTGGTGTTGAGGCTGAAGTACCACCGGAGAATGGAGGGGCTGTAGGTTCAGGTACATAGTTGGTAGGAGACCACCTTCGTGGCACCCAATCACCCCAACCAGCATTGGCCTCAGCTTGTGGTGCATCTGTTTCAGCCGCATCCTGCATCTCTTCATCAGGCTGATCTTCAGCAACATGGATGCGTTCCGAAGGTACGTAAAAATTGTAAATTCTGGTTTTGGATTTTCTTTCGTAGAAATAGAAGCATTTGCGGTCCTTGTCCCACCGATATCCCATATGCGATAGAGTGGCAGAGTCAAACTCTTGAGCAGCAGATGGAGATAGGAGAGGAACAATAGGTATTGCAACTTTCCAAAACTTAAGAATTTTCATTATTTGAGAAGCATAACCTAGAGCCACATTCTTGGAGCTGTCTCGCACGTAAAATAGACGTTTTACAAAGTAGTTAGCCCAATTTAAGAAAACCTTATTTTGCAGAATGTAGAGAAGATGTATGCTGGGCCTGTCCAACCGGGAATGTCCACTGTTTGTTGGACGCAGAATGTGTGTAATAATCCAGTGAAGAATACGCGGAGTTTGCTTGATCATACCAGACGTGACGTGTTCATCATCACTCAACGGTCTGTCTATCTTTAGGATAGATGGAGTAAAGTCCTTCATGTCAAATTCAGGATCAAAATGCAGGTCATGCCAGGACTTGACAGCCATCGACGGAAGCGGCATTTGAAATACCGTTTCCCAATCAGAGGCTTCAAAGGTATATGTTCTGACTCCGATAGAACACCGGAACATATAGCCTCTACCAGTTTGTAAGCCAGCATAAAAGACCCGAATGAAATCCTCATGATAATCATCCTTTGTGGACAGAAACGACCCAAGTCTTTGTGCATGTAAGAGTTCAACCACTTCATTTAGGTGTAGGTGAATAGCATCTGTTTTATCAAAGGCGTGAGGTTTCATGACTAACCTTGTCTTGAAGGATTCCTCAAATTCAGCAGCAACAGCAGGATGAAGTAGCTCTAAGGCATTTGAAGGAACTGTAGCACCTCAAATTTGCACCTATCATTGTGCATACCATCTCATATTAGGTCATAGCATATCATGATCCATTGCATAGCATTTGCATTGTCCCCAGTTGCCTCAAGAGCAAGCAAGCAAAGAGTTAGGTCAAACTGATCAGGAGATCAGTCCACCAATCAAGCAAATGTGTTTCTCAAGGAGCGAAGGCCCTAGGGTTTGTCCAACAAGTTCACATGACTTGGAGGTCCATTTGAAGTGTTCAAGTCAAGGGTTGGATGTTCAGAATTCATCAGTCAGTACATAGACAGTCCAAAACCCTAGAAAGTCAAAGTTGGTCAACTGTGGTTGATTCTTTGGTTCTGATGGATGGAAATGGTTTGAAGGAGCTTATTCATGTCCTAATAGGCCTCATATGTCATGGCAATCAACATCATGGAAGAATTTCAAGCAAATCAGAAAATTTCCCAAAATAGAAACTGGACCTGTAATTTCAACTGCCAAAAATGGAAACTTCTTGATCCTCAACTTGCATCATGATACAAGCTTCAAATGAATTTTTGCCCAACATGAAAGTTGAAGATCTTGTTCTCCCATTTTCAAAAAGTCCAAGAACTCTCAAATCCCATGTATGGTTGTCAAGATATGATCAAATCATTTTCACAAAATCTTGAACTTCAAATGGGCATATCTCTCAAACCATAAGGCCAAATTTGGTGGGGTTTTTTCCTACAAACCACATTTTTCATCCTCTTTCCAAAAATGTAAATTTCACCCTCCAAAACCTTGCCAATCAAAATGGCATTTTTTGGACCTATTTCATTAAAAAAACCAAGTTTGACCAAACTTTGACTTTTTGATTCTTTGATTTTTTCTCACTTTGGCCAATTGGGAAATGTGTTAAATCATATTTGTGACTTGCTCCAAGCCCTAAATCATGTTCATACCACCATTTTACTACCATTTTGACATAGGATGCATAATTTGGTATTTTTGCAAATGGGAGCATATAAGCAAATCAAGTACAGCATTTCACAAGCACACACAAAACAGCAAATTGAATGGTCCTTCTGCAGCCTTTCCAAGCCCAACTCGACCAGCTTTGCACCTCCATGATTCATTTGTACACAATTAGCAAAAATAGCATTTGGTTCATTTTGAGTTAAACCAACTTATCATTTGGATTAACAACTCTAAACAGACAATATAAACATCTGTCTGCTCATTTTCACAACCCTAGAGACTAGCTACAGCAGCCATCACAGAAAACATATTGATTCTCTCATTTTTCCCATTTGGCTCGATTGACATTTTTTTCTGCCAAGACTCCAAATACTCGAGCAGCCTTTGTTTATTCCATGACCTAGTCACCATCTGGAGTCCTGCTGCAGCAACATTTATCAGCTGGAACCATCATTTCAAGCTCTGTTTTCTCCAAGCTATTCCATGGCAAATCGAGCTGTGAGAGTTTCCAAGCAAGTGTGAGCTGAAAGAACTTCATCATCCATCAACATAAAGCACAAGGGCCATCTGTTTACACCCATATCCATCAAAGTACCACTGCAGCTCGATTTTCTGCAAAACCAAGTAAGTAATCGATCTCCATTATTTGCCATGCCATGATATGTTTATGAAAGGTCTTCTTGAGCTGATTCTAATGAACTAAAGCATGCTTAAAATGGTTGTGACATGAGGGAGAAATCTGGATTTTATTCTGCATGCTCAAACCTATTTTCCATCGAGTTGCTTATTCTTTGTTGATTCAGTGAAGACCACTGCTATATAATGCTTGTATTTAGTTTGCTGAAGCTATTGGTATACATGTTGTTGATTTCTGGGCACATTTGTTCATGTTGATTTTGCATGATGATGATGAATGTTGCTGTTGTTTAAACCTACCCTGTCCAGAATTTCCATGATTAATGTTTGTTTTATTGTTGGTTGATGTTGCTTGATGTTCATTATGCCACGCCATGCTGTGTGATTGATGCCATTCGAATTTTGATTAAACATGATGAACATTGGATGATGAATGTATGCCCTGCTGCTGTTTTGAATATGCCCAGAAAATGTACATGATTTGTGTTTGTCGTGTTTGGGTTGTGGCTACTTGATTGCTGCATGATTGTTATGTGACATGTTGCTGTTTACTTGGTGGTATTTTTGATCGATTACATGAAGAACGATGCCTTGGCCATGCTGTTAGAAACCCTAGGGTTTTGTTAAACCCAGAATTTGAGTTGATTGGCCAGTTTACTGTTTCATTGGGCAACAGCCAATGAAAACATTTCCTTTGCCTTGCCCAAAACGCACAGCTTTGATAAGTGATGCGTTATTTACAACTCTGCCACTGCGTTGACCTTTGTTGACCACTAAACCATGTTGTTTGCTCATGTTCATTCCAATTATTCACTCAAGTTCACAAATTCATTTCTCTCTCAATTTTCATCCAAAAATCATGCAATTTTTTCCATCATGTTCATGAATGTGTCTAGTATTTGATTGTGATTTTTAATTAATTTTTCATTGGCTGGATTTTAATTGATAATTATTTTCTTGACAAGTATGCATATTTGACACCCTTTGCCATTTCAATTGTGAAATACTCATGTTGTATCCAATGAGCTTGAAACTTTTTGTGGTGAAACTAGACTCATTCACCTTCATTTCCATATAAAGTTTGTGCATTTATCATTTGTGGTTTGTGAGTTACAAATTTTTGAAGTTATGTGTTACATTTGGTGCTACATGAATAATATGCATTTTCCCAATTTTTGTTCACATGCTTCCTTACATCCAAATGACCCCAAATTTTGCATGAATGATCTCTCATATGTCTAGTTTGTGTATGAATTTTCCTGGAATTAATCATGCTGTTTCCAATTTATTTGAGAATTTTCTTCCATGCTTAGTCATATGTTGACTTTTTGTGCTACACATTGCCAAATCTTTTGTGAAATTCTCACATCATATTGTATGACCATAAAATTTCATATGTGATAACTAGACATCTCAAGCTTTGCATTGGTGTTAATCTCATTCATTTCTCTTCTGTTTTCAATTTGATATATTTTTTTGAAGTTGACCCATGCTTGTTGACTTTCATTATGCTTGCTTGAATTTGGTTTGACTTCATGATTTTAATTGACTGCCTTCCTCTCATCCAAATACAATGAAATTTGACATGCTTGCCATGCTAGATGTTAGGATTGAATGTGATTTATTTGATAATTTTTGAGATTGTTTGGGTTGACTTTTGAATGAGGTCTTGCTGTTGACCTTTTGCTTGCTTCCTTTGCTTTGCTTTGCATTCTTTGGTGTATGAAATGACATTGATGCATGATTTGAGTTTGAATCCAATTGAGATTACTTCTTACATGTTTGAACATGAATTGGGTTGACTTTTCTTTGCTGTTTGACTTTTTTCTTTCACCTTTGACCCTAGGCTAGTCCTAGTGATCTTTTAAGCTTACAATTGAGCTATTGTTTCAGGTTAAGCACCAATGCCTCAAAGATCATTCAAATTTGATTGAGTTGGATTATATATTGTGCTAACCTTTGTTTTGTAGGTTTGACTCATGTGTTTGGGTCTTGTGCCTTGCACAGTTGACCATCTGTATTGACTGTTTACCAATTCCTTTTGATTTAAACTTTTGAACTGTTTGCTGATTGTTTTGACTTTTTCAGGTACTTTAGTTGCTTAAGTTCTCTGAACTTGTTTTGCTTTGCTATTTAGCAACTTGCTTGAGGTATAATTACTTCTTCTTCATGTAGTCTGGAGACCCGGTCTGTTATTTGACCGGGCAAACTGTCTGAAGCCCTCCTTAAGAGGCAATGCTTGTGTATGTTTAAATTGTCCTTGTACAGAGTCAAAGACCTCCTAAGTGAAGAGGCAATTGGCAGAACCAAGGGATAAGCAATCTATCCCCTGCTATTCAGTGTGTCTTCTGTCTTGCTCACACCACTGTGTTGATGCATTTCAGATAAAAACCCAAGATCTTGTGCAATTGCACAGTTGAGTCAGTATTAAATGTGTAGAAGGGTTCCCACTTTCTGAACCCACACATTCTTGTCAAATGCTCTCCCTGATCAGGGATAGAAGCAATGAGGCACACCCCTCATCTCCTTTCATCTGCTTCACCTTGGCTCTCAATGTCAAGGTTAAGAGCACACTTCACCCCATTCCAGAGGTTTGTCTGTTGAGGTTGATATGACCCCTCGACTAAAACCTAACCCTTGTGTGAGCCTCTTGTATGTATATAGTGTGTGCTATCTGTGATTGTGATTGCTTTGCTTCTTAGTTTAGCTTAGACTTGCTTCCTGTGCAAGTTAGGTTTAGTTTAGACTAATCCTTGTTTGCTTTCGCCCTCGTTGCGATCCTTTCTTTCGCCCTCGTTGCGATCCTTTCTCTCGCCCTCGTTGCGATCCTTTCTCTCGCCCTCGTTGCGATCCTTTCTCTCGCCCTCGTTGCGATCGAGCCTTTTCCTTTCTCTCGCCCTCGTTGCGATCGAGACTTTCCCTTTCTCTCGCCCTCGTTGCGATCGAGTTTTTTTTCCCTGCCGGCCGAACTACGGCAACTCTGATTCTCATGTTCAGATGAGATACGTAGGCACGAGACGCGATGTCTTGCCGAGTTTGACTAACGACTAACAGCTAATCCTTGCTTGCTTTCGCCCTCGTTGCGATCCTTTCTCTCGCCCTCGTTGCGATCCTTTCTCTCGCCCTCGTTGCGATCCTTTCTCTCGCCCTCGTTGCGATCGAGACTTTTCCTTTCTCTTGCCCTAGTTGCAATCGAGTCCTTTTTCCCAGCCGGCCGAACTACGGCAACTCTGATTCTCATGTTCAGGTGAGATACGTAGGCACGAGACGCGATGTCTTGCCGAGTTTGACTAACACTAACTCTTTTCTCTCACCCCTGTGTGATTGAGATCTCTTCTTTTCTCTCGCCCTCGTTGCGATTGAGACCTCCCCTTTCTCTTGCCCTAGTTGCAATCGAGACCCTTGCTTCCTGTGCAAGCCTTGTCTAGGATAGGTCGGCCCGTGTGCCATTTAGCTAGAAACCTTAACTTAGGGTTGACTTTGCATGACAACATCTAGGCTCGAGTCGTAGTCTCCCTAGAGTTGTGTCTCCCTCTGTTATCTGGTTAGGCTAGATCCTTGTCCCTGCGTAGGGGAACTACATCGCCCTGATCTTCATACCAGATGAAGTATGTAGGCAGGAGATTGAGCTGATCTCTCCGGGCGCCCTTTTTTCTTTTTGTGTGTGTCGTCTGACCTTTGCTAGGCTCGAGTCCCCGTACTCCTTAGCATTTGCTGTCTGTCTGTTTGTGTGTGTTTGACAGTTATAGGCTGAGTCCCCGACTCCCTATCGACCTGTTGTGTTGTTGTGTGCTTGGAAGCCGATGTAAGTCCATCGAGTGGCATTTGGGTTCCAGTGTGCGTGTGTTTGGTTCGGATGCTGATGTAAGTCCAGTGATTGGCATTCGGGCTCCATGTTTGCCTTTGCCTTGTTTGTTTGTGTGCGTGTCAGCCGAGCTACGAATGCTCTGATTCTTCTCTCGTCCGAGAAGATACGTATGCATAGGATACGATATCCTAGCGAGCATGTGTCGTTTCCCCGGTCCGAACTACTTCGACTCTGATGTCTATGCCTAATAGACTAAGTAGGCCCAGGATGCGACATCCTGCCGAGTCAGTTTCAGTCAGTCTCTTTTGTCTCTTTCAGCCAGAGTGTGTGAGTTTGAGCAGTGTTTAGCAACCATTTTTCCTTCCTTTTGTGCGTGGATCCCGTAGAGTACTACGGATGCGTAGGGTGCCTAACACCTTCCCTTCGCATAACCGACTCCCGAACCCATCCTCTTTGGTCGCGAGACCATGTCTTTCCCAGGTTTACTCTGAGCGTTTCCTTTCCCTCTTTTGGGATAAATAACGCACGGTGGCGGCTCTGTTGTTCTTTCTTTTCCCGCCGGTTTTTCGCGTAATGCGACAGCTGGCGACTCTGCTGGGGATGATAGGAGAAGTTGACCTGTGCTGGTCCATCTTCCCTGAGCGAGTCTCTCCTAGCGCTCTCTAGGATTAGGGTTTTGGTTGCTTTCTGCTTGTTGTATTTTATTGCATTCATTGTATATATGTACATTTATTGATTGCATTGATTGTGTGCATTAATGTTTGCATTCATATTCATTATTCTTTCTGCCTGGCTGGTTGTCTGTTTTCCTTTGTGAGATGAGTTCTATACCCGAACTCGAGTGCACTCTAGGATAGGAGAATGGCATAGTCTTGTTGACTGGTGTGGAGTATTCCTTAGCCAGTTGACTTGCGAGACCATTCACTTGGTGGAGGTCATGTTGAACTAATAATGTCACACAAGTTATTTGTGGTTAGGCATTATTCTTTCAATCATGTGCCGCAGAAGCCAAGGACCTTAGCTTACCAAACCCATCTTGGCCTATTTTTTTTAGGACCGTAGTGCGGAGGTCGTTCAGATGTCAGTTCTGATACGATTGTTACGCGATACTACACTCATAAGAGTTTCTCTTGAGAATATTCTTGGAATACGAGTATTCGTTCCTCCGATAATATTCGAGAGATGGAACGATGATTATGGGAACCTCTGATAGAACATGTCTGGCAGGTTTTAAACCCTAGTACACTCCCTTTGGGTGGTTCTTAACCGAGACTCCATGCTCGTGACTCTCAACAAACCCATGATTCGTGGTTGAGTCGTTCAAACATTGTTAATATCAATGGATCCCGGATCAGGTGTAAAACCTAAGTCCACCAAAGCGGCTGGTTGATATTAAGGATGTTAGAGCCGGTTCATGTACCGTTAATATCAATGGAACTTGGGTGTCGATAAGGTGAAAACCTAAATCCACCAAAATGGATGATTGATATTAGGGATACAATGAGCTTTCCCACGACCTTTGTTTGGCGTGCTTTGCTTGACCCTTGAGTATGTTTGTTGCATCCATGCATCCATACATTCATCTGCATCCATATCATCAGAAAAAAGAAAATTTTCAAGGAACTCAAAGGAGTTTATTTGCAAAAATTTTCAAAACATGAAAAAACCGGGAAAATTTTTTCACCTGATATATCTGATGAGATTTTCTCATAAATGATCAAAATGCTAAATATGTCAAAGTTTGCAAATACAACCCTCGAGTTCCTTTGAAATAAAAACACGCATATGCACAAACACTTCATGCATCGTTTGCATCAGCGGGTGTTTTGTTCCGGTCTCCCGTCCTGTGGTCTGACCCTGCGATCTTCATTTATTTTGAAGACGCACTTTGCCGGTATTATACCAGAGCCGATTCTGCCAGATTGATGGATCATCCTGAGCAAGAGAGTTGTGGATTCAGAGAGGAGTTTGCCAGATTAAGTGGTGTTGATGGATTCATTCCTGGTTAACCAATCCCGGGCTGGCATTGGCTACTGTTCTGGGGCATGCAATGAGCAAGGTCTGTTCAAGAGTGGAGGATTCATCCATGACGATCAACCTGAAGAAGAGGATGCTGCTATCTTGAAAGAGGACGCAGAGGACTTGAACAATTTCATCATTCCTGGTGGTGTCTGTCACAATTGGGTCACTGTGGGCTTTCCTACAGTCTGTTCATAAGTCTTTGTAATAATCACTTTGTTTAAAAACCCTTCTCCCATGCCAAAAGGAGAAGTGATGACATTGTTGGCAACATTTTGTGCAATGATATTTTCATTCAAATAAATTCATGTTAAAACATTTGTTTTTCCAATTGTTTTCCCTTTTCGCTTTTTGCATGAAATTGGTGATCACAAAAAACCTTTAGAAAACAAGAATAAAAGCAATCTTTTCATCTGCATAACGATTGTCTTGTTTGATTTTCAAAAAAGCTTTTCATATCAAAATCATTATGCAGGTTGTTTCTCAAACCCATTGAACATAGTGATCGGACGTCATCTCCCAATTTTGAATTCCCTGTATTCGAAGCGGACGAAGATGATGTTGAAGGGATTCCTGACGGTATTTCCCGACTTCTTGAGCAAGAAAAGAAGATCACACTCAGCTGCATCTCGAGAATCAGCAGAACAGCCAACTGGGGCATCAAAAAAATAAATGGAAAAAAAAAAGAAGAAAGAAAGAGGAGGGTGCAAAACCAAATCAAAAGAAAGCAAAATCAAAAGAAAAACAAAAGAAAGATAGCACCCTCAAAGTCCCAAGTTGACTGATGCTGAATTCGATCGAAAGGAAGATATCAACTGCCATGTGTCATGGTCAGTCATATCAGCAGAGAGTGAAAAAGCATTCAACAAGAAGGTCAAGCCTCGTGTGTTCCGAGGAACCTTATGCTCAAGAAAGTCTTGCCTTTCGTACCCGATTCCAGGGGCAAGTGAACTCTACAAGCTAAGAACGTCCATACGCTTTCAAGAGAGCCTCTTCAGGCAGTGCTTTAACACTTACATCAATGGATGAAGAAGTTCACTCGTCCTGTGAATCCAGATGCAGTCAAGAAATACTTCGCCTAAAAACAAAACAAAAAAAAGCAAAAGCTCGCTAGGTCGGACACCCCAAAGGGCGACTTAGGCAAAAAAGAGCGTCTCGGTGGATTGAAAACCCGAAAGGGCGATCCAGGCAAAAGTTAGAGACATTGAAAAAAAAGGAGAATTTGCATCCCGCTAGATTGAACACCTCACACTGGGGCAATCTAGGCAAAAATTAGGGATTTGGCAAGTAACTGCATCTTGACAAGACTGTGCTGTACATCTGTCATCCGTCAGGGATTCTCGATTCGTCGTCGACTGAAGCTCCGAATACATCGAAAATTCAGAATGGTAGAGGAAAGGTCATTATGTTCAATGTAGCCCTCTCCAATATATATCACCGATTTCAAACTTGTACAGATCTATGGAGTCTTGCCCTTTGCAGACTACCATTCCATCACATCAATTTGAGCTTTTACCCAATTATTTGCACTCTTATTTGTTTCAACTCAACAAACGTT
Organism: Lathyrus oleraceus; assembly: GCF_024323335.1. Lineage (NCBI taxonomy): Eukaryota > Viridiplantae > Streptophyta > Magnoliopsida > Fabales > Fabaceae > Lathyrus > Lathyrus oleraceus. Next base: position 510,310,937 of record NC_066585.1, read on the forward strand.
TTGCATGTTTTCATTGATAAAGTATCATTGTTTTCAAAATAAACAAATTTTTCAAAAAAATGTTCTTAAACAAAGTGAACATTCACGATGATGGAAGGATACTTAGGAGACCCACAGTGCTCTCCCGGGGGTGGTATGATTACCAACAGGTAAGACAATTGTTCGTATCTCGAGCATGACTGTATCTTTTTCCTGCAGAACCTCGTATGGTTTCTCCTCAGTGATTTTGCCCGATGCAGTGTTGTTTGAAGTTGTTCATCTTCATGTTCCCGGCAGTACAGATTCTTCCTCCAAGTCCCTGTTAGCTCTATTGTGGGGCATCCCCAGTAGAGTGCTGTTTGAGCCCTACCGTGGGGCATTCCCAGCAAGGTTGCTGTTGAAATACTTTTGTGGGGCAGCTCCCCTAGCAGAGTGTTTACTGAAGACTTTAACTTTCCTCTCTCCAGCAGAGTAGTCTTCCTCTCCCCCCCAGCATGGGTGCTTTTCTTGGAAGATTCAGTATTCGGTGAATTGACATCCCAGTACTATGTCATGCCCTCAGATAGATCCCCCAGCGGGGTTGTTGGCAGGATGAGCTTTATCAATGCCTATGTATCCTCATCAGAGATCTGGTTACTTCTCGGTATCTCTGATTTTCATCACGAGTTGTTGTGGCATCCGCCAGTATGTTGAACGCTGTTCTCCATTTGTGACCGACGATCCCTCCGGAAGCCTCTTGTGGCCTTCCTCCCCTGCAGGATGATGATTGTTCCCTATTATCCCAGTCCCCAGTGGATTTTCTTTGCTCTCTGGTGGCTTTGGTTTTCTCTCCGGACGGTTGATTCCTGGACCCGCGTGTTGAACATGTCTGTTTGTCAACATTCATCATGCATAATGCATACATGCATAATCATAGCATTCGGATACTCATGTTGCAGCTGTTGCCGGGTATCTGTTGATTGTTGCTTCTTGCTATTTGGTAATACAAATCTCTCCAGTAGATTTTCCTCAAGCAAATATGGGTGCGTCCGATCTCTCCATGTAGAGTCTACCCCTTAAGCAGAAAGTGTCTATCCTTTCCTGCCATTTCCCCACTGAGATACATCCTCGTGGATGACGGTTGCTTCCGTTCCCTCCCTACACGGGATGGGTTGTCCCTATTGAGTTCTTTCCTCATTAGGATGAGTCTTGTTTCAGTCTGCCTTTTTGGATCGATCCTAAATTGGCCCCCCGTTGACTGTCTCTTGTACTTCCCTGGGGCATAAATGAATAGTCGCTCGCTAACCGGCACTCATTCATCTTATCCTCAGCGGATTTTGTTGGCTTCTACCTACAAACCGGTAGTTGTAAGTCCTATCTTTGTGGTTTTCTACCCACAAGCTGGTAGTTGTAAAATCCCACATTCCTCCCCTTGGGGGAGTTAACCCTTTGTGCTCATCCCGATGATGACTGGTTACTTTTCCATTGGCCTCTACCTACAAACCGGTAGTTGTAAGTCCTATCTTTGTGGTTTTCTACCCACTAGCTGGTAGTTGTAAAATCCCACTTTCATCCCCTGGCGGATATGGTTTGTTGGCCTCTACCTACAAACCGGTAGTTGTAAGTCCTATCTTTGTGGTTTTCTACCCACTAGCCGGTAGTTGTAAAATCCCACTTTCATCCCCTGGCGGATATTGTTTGTTGGCCTCTACCTACAAACCGGTAGTTGTAAGTCCTATCTTTGTGGTTTTCTACCCACTAGCTGGTAGTTGTAAAATCCCACATTCCTCCCCTTGTTGGAGTTAACCCTTTTTGCTCATCCCGATGATGACTGGTTACTTTTCCGTGGTTTTCTGCCTACAAACCGGTAGATGTAATCCCCCCTTTGTGGCTTTTATGGTCTTTTCCCCTTGGATACTTGCCTTGATCAAGCAGTATTGTCCCCATTGGGTCTTCCCCTTCTTTTTGGATATTTGCTCCGAGTTAGCAACTTTGTCCTCTTTTGATTGGTCATCTTTTGCATACCTATTCCTGGTACCCTGATGCTTTTCTTTTCGGTCGTTTATCCATTTAACAAACCTACAACCCGGTTATGGATAATCTTCCATGCGAGGTTATTATCTACGTTTTGACGGCTATAGATAATATATCTCATGCACTCTTTGGTCAATCCTTCGATTGTTATCACCAGCAGAGTAAGATTCGTATTCCTTGTGGAATCGAATGTTCATCCTTTAACAAGACTGCTTTTTCTAGCCCTCTTCAGGATGTTGAGTGTTTTGGAACACAAACCAATTCACGTTTGGTCGGTCACCCGTTTCATACCTACAACCCGGTATCCTTGGTGTTCCTTCCTGTTTGCTCGCCGTCGTGACCTTGATCCCCAGTGAGACCCCCTGCAAGTGTTTCAGCCTTGCCCTGTCATCTTGTGGATGTCAGTATCCCGTCAGCACCCGCGTGTGTTGTTTCTTTGGTGTCGGTAAACACCATCCGTCGGTGATTTCCAGTCATGCGTAAGTGTCTGGTCTTCTTTGGTGTCGGTAAACACCATCCGTCGGTGATTTCCAGTCATGCGTAAGTGTCTGGTCTTCTTTGGTGTCGGTAAACACCATCTTTCGGTGATTTCCAGTCATGCGTAAGTGTCTGGTCTTCTTTGGTGTCGGTAAACACCATCCTTCGGTGATTTCCAGTCATGCGTAAGTGTCTGGTCTTCTTTGGTGTCGGTAAACACCATCCTTCGGTGATTTCCAGTCATGCGTAAGTGTCTGGTCTTCTTTTGATATCGGTAAATATCCTCTTTCGATGTTCATAACGCCCCCTCCCTTCCCTAGTGAAGTTTTCCTCCTCTCCGTTGGTGTCGATAAACGTGAGTCTCCCTTTCGTCCTATGACGTCTGGTTGAAGTTTTCCTCCTCTCCGTTGGTGTCGATAAACGTGAGTCTCCCTTTCGTCCTATGACGTCTGGTTGAAGATATCCTCCTCTCCGTTGGTGTCGATAAACGTGAGTCTCCCTTTCGTCCTATGACGTCTGGTTGAAGTTTTCCTCCTCTCCGTTGGTGTCGATAAACGTGAGTCTCCCTTTCGTCCTATGACGTCTGGTTGAAGTTTTCCTCCTCTCCGTTGGTGTCGATAAACGTGAGTCTCCCTTTCGTCCTATGACGTCTGGCTGAGTTTTCCTCCTCTCCGTTGGTGTCGATAAACGTGAGTCTCCCCTTCGTCCTATGACGTCTGGTTGAAGTTTTCCTCCTCTCCGTTGGTGTCGATAAACGTGAGTCTCCCTTTCGTCCTATGACGTCTGGTTGAAGATATCCTCCTCTCCGTTGGTGTCGATAAACGTGAGTCTTCCTATTCGTCCTATGACGTCTAGTTGTACCTGTCCCCTTGTGGATTTACCTCTCCGTTGGCCTTGGTGAACGTTGAGTGTTTCCTAGATTGCCCGTTGGCATCTAGTTGTGATTTCTTTTCCCATTCATCGTCATTGCGATGTCTGGATGTGGCCGTACCTTTTGAAAACAAAAAAAAACAAAATACCCAGTAATAAAAATCAAATCCCAGTGGACGTTTCCATTGGTGGATCCCAGTCGGTGCAAATTTCTACGGTTCTTTTGTATTCAATCCCTGTTTACCCTGAAAGTCTGACAGCCATCGCTATCATCCGTTCGGGTTCCCAGCTGATTGAATAGGGGCAGCTGTAGCACCTCAAATTTGCACCTATCATTGTGCATACCATCTCATATTAGGTCATAGCATATCATGATCCATTGCATAGCATTTGCATTGTCCCCAGTTGCCTCAAGAGCAAGCAAGCAAAGAGTTAGGTCAAACTGATCAGGAGATCAGTCCACCAATCAAGCAGATGTGTTTCTCAAGGAGCGAAGGCCCTAGGGTTTGTCCAACAAGTTCACATGACTTGGAGGTCCATTTGAAGTGTTCAAGTCAAGGGTTGGATGTTCAGAATTCATCAGTCAGTACATAGACAGTCCAAAACCCTAGAAAGTCAAAGTTGGTCAACTGTGGTTGATTCTTTGGTTCTGATGGATGGAAATGGTTTGAAGGAGCTTATTCATGTCCTAATAGGCCTCATATGTCATGGCAATCAACATCATGGAAGAATTTGAAGCAAATCAGAAAATTTCCCAAAATAGAAACTGGACCTGTAATTTCAACTGCCAAAAATGGAAACTTCTTGATCCTCAACTTGCATCATGATACAAGCTTCAAATGAATTTTTGCCCAACATGAAAGTTGAAGATCTTGTTCTCCCATTTTCAAAAAGTCCAAGAACTCTCAAATCCCATGTATGGTTGTCAAGATATGATCAAATCATTTTCACAAAATCTTGAACTTCAAATGGGCATATCTCTCAAACCATAAGGCCAAATTTGGTGGGGTTTTTTCCTACAAACCACATTTTTCATCCTCTTTCCAAAAATGTAAATTTCACCCTCCAAAACCTTGCCAATCAAAATGGCATTTTTTGGACCTATTTCATTAAAAAAACCAAGTTTGACCAAACTTTGACTTTTTGATTCTTTGATTTTTTCTCACTTTGGCCAATTGGGAAATGTGTTAAATCATATTTGTGACTTGCTCCAAGCCCTAAATCATGTTCATACCACCATTTTACTACCATTTTGACATAGGATGCATAATTTGGTATTTTTGCAAATGGGAGCATATAAGCAAATCAAGTACAGCATTTCACAAGCACACACAAAACAGCAAATTGAATGGTCCTTCTGCAGCCTTTCCAAGCCCAACTCGACCAGCTTTGCACCTCCATGATTCATTTGTACACAATTAGCAAAAATAGCATTTGGTTCATTTTGAGTTAAACCAACTTATCATTTGGATTAACAACTCTAAACAGACAATATAAACATCTGTCTGCTCATTTTCACAACCCTAGAGACTAGCTACAGCAGCCATCACAGAAAACATATTGATTCTCTCATTTTTCCCATTTGGCTCGATTGACATTTTTTTCTGCCAAGACTCCAAATACTCGAGCAGCCTTTGTTTATTCCATGACCTAGTCACCATCTGGAGTCCTGCTGCAGCAACATTTATCAGCTGGAACCATCATTTCAAGCTCTGTTTTCTCCAAGCTATTCCATGGCAAATCGAGCTGTGAGAGTTTCCAAGCAAGTGTGAGCTGAAAGAACTTCATCATCCATCAACATAAAGCACAAGGGCCATCTGTTTACACCCATATCCATCAAAGTACCACTGCAGCTCGATTTTCTGCAAAACCAAGTAAGTAATCGATCTCCATTATTTGCCATGCCATGATATGTTTATGAAAGGTCTTCTTGAGCTGATTCTAATGAACTAAAGCATGCTTAAAATGGTTGTGACATGAGGGAGAAATCTGGATTTTATTCTGCATGCTCAAACCTATTTTCCATCGAGTTGCTTATTCTTTGTTGATTCAGTGAAGACCACTGCTATATAATGCTTGTATTTAGTTTGCTGAAGCTATTGGTATACATGTTGTTGATTTCTGGGCACATTTGTTCATGTTGATTTTGCATGATGATGATGAATGTTGCTGTTGTTTAAACCTACCCTGTCCAGAATTTCCATGATTAATGTTTGTTTTATTGTTGGTTGATGTTGCTTGATGTTCATTATGCCACGCCATGCTGTGTGATTGATGCCATTCGAATTTTGATTAAACATGATGAACATTGGATGATGAATGTATGCCCTGCTGCTGTTTTGAATATGCCCAGAAAATGTACATGATTTGTGTTTGTCGTGTTTGGGTTGTGGCTACTTGATTGCTGCATGATTGTTATGTGACATGTTGCTGTTTACTTGGTGGTATTTTTGATCGATTACATGAAGAACGATGCCTTGGCCATGCTGTTAGAAACCCTAGGGTTTTGTTAAACCCAGAATTTGAGTTGATTGGCCAGTTTACTGTTTCATTGGGCAACAGCCAATGAAAACATTTCCTTTGCCTTGCCCAAAACGCACAGCTTTGATAAGTGATGCGTTATTTACAACTCTGCCACTGCGTTGACCTTTGTTGACCACTAAACCATGTTGTTTGCTCATGTTCATTCCAATTATTCACTCAAGTTCACAAATTCATTTCTCTCTCAATTTTCATCCAAAAATCATGCAATTTTTTCCATCATGTTCATGAATGTGTCTAGTATTTGATTGTGATTTTTAATTAATTTTTCATTGGCTGGATTTTAATTGATAATTATTTTCTTGACAAGTATGCATATTTGACACCCTTTGCCATTTCAATTGTGAAATACTCATGTTGTATCCAATGAGCTTGAAACTTTTTGTGGTGAAACTAGACTCATTCACCTTCATTTCCATATAAAGTTTGTGCATTTATCATTTGTGGTTTGTGAGTTACAAATTTTTGAAGTTATGTGTTACATTTGGTGCTACATGAATAATATGCATTTTCCCAATTTTTGTTCACATGCTTCCTTACATCCAAATGACCCCAATTTTGCATGAATGATCTCTCATATGTCTAGTTTGTGTATGAATTTTCCTGGAATTAATCATGCTGTTTCCAATTTATTTGAGAATTTTCTTCCATGCTTAGTCATATGTTGACTTTTTGTGCTACACATTGCCAAATCTTTTGTGAAATTCTCACATCATATTGTATGACCATAAAATTTCATATGTGATAACTAGACATCTCAAGCTTTGCATTGGTGTTAATCTCATTCATTTCTCTTCTGTTTTCAATTTGATATATTTTTTTGAAGTTGACCCATGCTTGTTGACTTTCATTATGCTTGCTTGAATTTGGTTTGACTTCATGATTTTAATTGACTGCCTTCCTCTCATCCAAATACAATGAAATTTGACATGCTTGCCATGCTAGATGTTAGGATTGAATGTGATTTATTTGATAATTTTTGAGATTGTTTGGGTTGACTTTTGAATGAGGTCTTGCTGTTGACCTTTTGCTTGCTTCCTTTGCTTTGCTTTGCATTCTTTGGTGTATGAAATGACATTGATGCATGATTTGAGTTTGAATCCAATTGAGATTACTTCTTACATGTTTGAACATGAATTGGGTTGACTTTTCTTTGCTGTTTGACTTTTTTCTTTCACCTTTGACCCTAGGCTAGTCCTAGTGATCTTTTAAGCTTACAATTGAGCTATTGTTTCAGGTTAAGCACCAATGCCTCAAAGATCATTCAAATTTGATTGAGTTGGATTATATATTGTGCTAACCTTTGTTTTGTAGGTTTGACTCATGTGTTTGGGTCTTGTGCCTTGCACAGTTGACCATCTGTATTGACTGTTTACCAATTCCTTTTGATTTAAACTTTTGAACTGTTTGCTGATTGTTTTGACTTTTTCAGGTACTTTAGTTGCTTAAGTTCTCTGAACTTGTTTTGCTTTGCTATTTAGCAACTTGCTTGAGGTATAATTACTTCTTCTTCATGTAGTCTGGAGACCCGGTCTGTTATTTGACCGGGCAAACTGTCTGAAGCCCTCCTTAAGAGGCAATGCTTGTGTATGTTTAAATTGTCCTTGTACAGAGTCAAAGACCTCCTAAGTGAAGAGGCAATTGGCAGAACCAAGGGATAAGCAATCTATCCCCTGCTATTCAGTGTGTCTTCTGTCTTGCTCACACCACTGTGTTGATGCATTTCAGATAAAAACCCAAGATCTTGTGCAATTGCACAGTTGAGTCAGTATTAAATGTGTAGAAGGGTTCCCACTTTCTGAACCCACACATTCTTGTCAAATGCTCTCCCTGATCAGGGATAGAAGCAATGAGGCACACCCCTCATCTCCTTTCATCTGCTTCACCTTGGCTCTCAATGTCAAGGTTAAGAGCACACTTCACCCCATTCCAGAGGTTTGTCTGTTGAGGTTGATATGACCCCTCGACTAAAACCTAACCCTTGTGTGAGCCTCTTGTATGTATATAGTGTGTGCTATCTGTGATTGTGATTGCTTTGCTTCTTAGTTTAGCTTAGACTTGCTTCCTGTGCAAGTTAGGTTTAGTTTAGACTAATCCTTGTTTGCTTTCGCCCTCGTTGCGATCCTTTCTTTCGCCCTCGTTGCGATCCTTTCTCTCGCCCTCGTTGCGATCCTTTCTCTCGCCCTCGTTGCGATCCTTTCTCTCGCCCTCGTTGCGATCGAGCCTTTTCCTTTCTCTCGCCCTCGTTGCGATCGAGACTTTCCCTTTCTCTCGCCCTCGTTGCGATCGAGTTTTTTTTCCCTGCCGGCCGAACTACGGCAACTCTGATTCTCATGTTCAGATGAGATACGTAGGCACGAGACGCGATGTCTTGCCGAGTTTGACTAACGACTAACAGCTAATCCTTGCTTGCTTTCGCCCTCGTTGCGATCCTTTCTCTCGCCCTCGTTGCGATCCTTTCTCTCGCCCTCGTTGCGATCCTTTCTCTCGCCCTCGTTGCGATCGAGACTTTTCCTTTCTCTTGCCCTAGTTGCAATCGAGTCCTTTTTCCCAGCCGGCCGAACTACGGCAACTCTGATTCTCATGTTCAGGTGAGATACGTAGGCACGAGACGCGATGTCTTGCCGAGTTTGACTAACACTAACTCTTTTCTCTCACCCCTGTGTGATTGAGATCTCTTCTTTTCTCTCGCCCTCGTTGCGATTGAGACCTCCCCTTTCTCTTGCCCTAGTTGCAATCGAGACCCTTGCTTCCTGTGCAAGCCTTGTCTAGGATAGGTCGGCCCGTGTGCCATTTAGCTAGAAACCTTAACTTAGGGTTGACTTTGCATGACAACATCTAGGCTCGAGTCGTAGTCTCCCTAGAGTTGTGTCTCCCTCTGTTATCTGGTTAGGCTAGATCCTTGTCCCTGCGTAGGGGAACTACATCGCCCTGATCTTCATACCAGATGAAGTATGTAGGCAGGAGATTGAGCTGATCTCTCCGGCGCCCTTTTTTCTTTTTGTGTGTGTCGTCTGACCTTTGCTAGGCTCGAGTCCCCGTACTCCTTAGCATTTGCTGTCTGTCTGTTTGTGTGTGTTTGACAGTTATAGGCTGAGTCCCCGACTCCCTATCGACCTGTTGTGTTGTTGTGTGCTTGGAAGCCGATGTAAGTCCATCGAGTGGCATTTGGGTTCCAGTGTGCGTGTGTTTGGTTCGGATGCTGATGTAAGTCCAGTGATTGGCATTCGGGCTCCATGTTTGCCTTTGCCTTGTTTGTTTGTGTGCGTGTCAGCCGAGCTACGAATGCTCTGATTCTTCTCTCGTCCGAGAAGATACGTATGCATAGGATACGATATCCTAGCGAGCATGTGTCGTTTCCCCGGTCCGAACTACTTCGACTCTGATGTCTATGCCTAATAGACTAAGTAGGCCCAGGATGCGACATCCTGCCGAGTCAGTTTCAGTCAGTCTCTTTTGTCTCTTTCAGCCAGAGTGTGTGAGTTTGAGCAGTGTTTAGCAACCATTTTTCCTTCCTTTTGTGCGTGGATCCCGTAGAGTACTACGGATGCGTAGGGTGCCTAACACCTTCCCTTCGCATAACCGACTCCCGAACCCATCCTCTTTGGTCGCGAGACCATGTCTTTCCCAGGTTTACTCTGAGCGTTTCCTTTCCCTCTTTTGGGATAAATAACGCACGGTGGCGGCTCTGTTGTTCTTTCTTTTCCCGCCGGTTTTTCGCGTAATGCGACAGGAACGTCTGGTGGTTGCTGAGATGTACCGGCTGTTTCCTTTCCCTTTCCTTTTCCTTTGGCTCTGGCTGGAATAGTGCGTGGAGGCATGGTGATGTGAGATTTAGGGTTTTAGAGAGAGAGTGAAGATGAGGAGGATTAGGGTTAGCCACTGGTTTTGGGGTTTTTGAGGGCAGATGATATGAAGTCTTGAGATAGGAAGTGATATGATTGGCTGATGTGTCGATGCATGAGAGAGAAAGAAATGCATTTAATTCAGATAGCATCAGTATGTATCGATGCAGATGGTCATGCGTCGATGCCAAATATTCACAATGGGCATGTGTATCGATACATGCGATGGATGCAATGATGCATCCTGAAGCAGTTTTAAAAAAAAAAATTGAATTTCAGAATGTATGGATCGATGCTTGCTTCGTTTGTGTCGATGCATACTGATGCTGAACTAGCTTTTAATGAATTTTAATGCAGTATGAATATGCATTATGCACTATGTCATGATGATTATGCTCAAGAGAGATTCAGAAGTCAGATTGTTAATGTGCACACAATATGGACAAGGAGTATATGCAATCAAATTTTATATCAACTAGAGCAAGAACATTTGTTCTAACATACACAATCACTTAGCAATAAGAAAATTGTAGAAAGGATTGATATTACCTCTGTTGGAGAACTCTTGTGATGGATAATTGACATCTAAAACAGCTCTTATCAACCATGGTGAGGCATAATATAATTAAGAGGTAACATGCTTGTGACATCAATTGAGAAAGATCTAAGATTCCCAATTCGCGGCGAATGTTGAAGAAAGGTTCCGTTGCCAACGGTTTAGTGAAAATATCAGCAAGCTGATTTTTGGAATCAACGTGCTCAAAGACAACGTCTTCTTTTTCAACATGATCACGAAGGAAATGATGTCTAATCTCTATGTGTTTAGTGTGTGAGTGTAAAACAGGGTTTTTAGTAAGGTTTATGGCACTAGTGTTGTCACATTTGATAGGAATACGTTTGAGTTGAATGTTGAAGTCTTGTAGTTGCTGTTTCAGCCATAAAATCTGAGCGCAACAACTACCGGCTGCAACGTATTCTGCCTCTGCAGTTGACAAAGCCACAGAAACTTACTTTTTGCTATGCCAACTGACCAAGGAGTTTGAAAACAGGTGACATGTACCACTTGTGCTTTTCCTATCTGATTTGCAGCCAGCAAAATCAGAATCGGAGTACCCTACTAAGCTACAATCACTTCCTTTGGAATACCAAAGCCCATATTTAGGTGTTCCGTGAAGATATCTAAATATGCGCTTCACCGCTTTTAGGTGCGATTCCTTAGGATTTGATTGATAGCGTGCACACATACAAACACTAAACATGATGTCAGGTCTAGAAGCAGAAAGATACAAGAGAGATCCAATCATACGTCTGAACCTTTTGACATCTACACACTTACCGTGCTCATCCTTATCTAGATTTCCGTTGGTAGGCATTGGGGTGTCGATTGATTTTGAGTCATTCATTCCAAAGCGCTTGAGTAGTTCTCTGCAGTATTTTGTTTGACATACTGCTGTACCCTCATCAAGTTGCTTTATTTGCAGTCCTAAGAAGTAGTTCAGCTCCCCCATTAGACTCATCTCAAATTCACCCTGCATAACCTTAGAAAATTCTTCGACCAAGTGTATGTTAGTTGAACCAAATATAATATCGTCGACATAAACTTGAACTAAAAGAATGTGCTTCCCTTTGTGTTTAATAAAGAGAGTATTGTCCACTTTACCTCTTGAATATCCATGATCAATCAGGAATTTGCTAAGCCTTTCATACCAAACCCGAGGGGCTTGTTTAAGACCATACAAAGCTCGTTTTAATTTGTAAACATGATCTGGATTTTCAGCATTTTCAAAACCGGGAGGTTGTGAAACATATACTTCTTCATTTATGACACCATTGAGAAAGGCACTCTTTACGTCTATTTGGTAAAGCTTAAAATCCTTAGAACACGCATAGGCAAGCAAAAGACGTATAGCTTCAAGGCGAGCAACTGGAGCATAAGTTTCCTCATAGTCTATGCCCTCCTCTTGGTTATACCCTTGTGCTACTAAACGTGCCTTGTTCCTAGTAATCACTCCGTTTTCATCAAGCTTGTTCCTAAAAACCCACTTAGTGCCTATGATATGATGATCTCGCGGACGAGGGACAAGTTCCCAAACGTCATTTCTTTTAAATTGATTAAGCTCTTCTTGCATGGCCATTAGCCAAAATTCATCAATCAAGGCCTCTTTGGCATTCTTAGGTTCTACTTGTGAAACAAACGCGAAGTGAGAACAAAAATTACTTATCTTAGAGCGAGTCATTACTCCCTTTGAAATGTCTCCCAAGATGTTGTCAATGGGATGGTCTTTTGAGGATCTCCAAGCTGTTGGAAGATCGTTCACTTCAGCTGTCTTTTCTTCCTCAATTTCTTCATGACTAGTATCTTCCTCCTGCTCATGGGCAGGTATTTTGGACTGATCAGTTTCCTCAACAGCTTCCTTGAGTATGTCTTCTGTAGATACACCTGCGTCATCAAAAGAAATACCTTTTCCGACATTTTTCGGATAAGACTCATCAAAAGAAACATGAACAGATTCTTCAACAGTAAGTAAACGCTTATTATACACTCTATATGCTTTACTTGACAGTGAGTAACCAAGAAAGATACCTTCATCTGCTTTTGCATCAAACTTCCCAATGTTTTCCTTACCGTTATTCAAAACAAAACATTTACAACCGAATACGTGAAGATGTGACAAGTTTGGTTTTCTTCCTTTCAAAAGTTCATAAGGAGTTTTGTTTAAAATAGGGCGAATTGAGATTCTGTTTAGAACATAACAGGCTGTGCTGACAGCATCAGCCCAAAAGTATTTTGGTAATCCACCCTCATTAAGCATTGTTCTTGCCAACTCCTCTAAAACACGATTTTTACGCTCCACAACGCCATTTTGTTGTGGAGTGCGAGGGGCTGAAAAGTTATGCTCAATACCATACTTGTCACAAAACTTCTCAAAGTGATAATTTTGAAACTCACCACCATGATCGCTACGAATTGTAACTATTTTGGAATTCATTTTGTTTTGGGACAGATTTGCAAAATTTTTAAAAGCAGAATAAGTTTCATCTTTGCTATGAAGGAATATAGTCGAAGTGAATCTAGAGTAGTCATCAACTATTACAAAGCCATAGTAATTTCCACCTAGGCTCTTTGTCCTAGAAGGTCCAAAGAGGTCCATATGGAGAAGCTTAAGGGGTCGTGAAGTTGAAATTACATTTTTAGATTTAAAAGACACCCTTGTTTGCTTTCCCATTTGGCACGCGTCACATAGGTGGTCTTTTGAAAATTTTATTTTTGGTAGACCGACTACTAGATCCTTAGATACAACCTTATTTAGCAAATCGAAGTTAACATGCGCTAAACGTCTATGCCAAAGCCAAGAATCATCATTCAAGGTGACTAGACATTTAGTATTTGTTAAAGGTACATCAAACAAGTCCAGCACATAGATATTGTTTACTCTTACACCCTTAAACACAATGTTTTGTTCAACATGTTCAATTATGCAGCAAGTTTTTGTAAACGACACTTTATAGCCCATGTTGCATAGTTGACTTATGCTTAACAAATTGTGTTTAAGTCCCTCAACTAAATGGACATTTGAAATAGTAGTGGTGGAGGGATTACCTACACTACCTTTGCCGAGTATAGCTCCTTTGTTGTTGTCTCCATAAGTAACATATCCCTTTTTCTTTGCCTTGAAGTCTATAAAGAGCGATATGTCACCGGTCATGTGCCTCGAGCAGCCGCTGTCAAGAAACCACCTTCTATCTGCGGAGGCAAGGAACTCATCCTACAACATCAAAAGAGAGAAGTTGGTACCCAATTTTCATTGGGTCCAAGTGGGTAAGTGCTAACATGGTTGCCTTTTGGCTTCCATTGATAAATGCCTTTAGGGACAAGAAATCTCCTAAATTTGCATTTCTCAATGGTATGGCCAGCATGGCAACAATAATGACATAAACCATGATGATGTGTTTGTTGTTTCTTGTTCATTGAATCCTTTAGAATAAAAGAGTATTTTGCATATGGAGGATTCAATGACTTCTTAAATAACTTGGGGTCAACGGCATAAGTAACTTTAGGTTGTAGCGCTTTCTCTAATTTGACCTTAAGAGTGTTTACCTCTTTTTGCCAAATATAACAAGCGTCACAATACCTAACTCTACTACATCCGTCAATGTCAATAATTTTTGAATTTTCTGCAATACTAGCTTTCAACGCTTCAAACTCAATTTCAGCTTTGTTTACTTTACCTTCCAAAAATGAAAAAATATGTTTGTCGGAAGATAGTCTTTTAAAAGCATCTACAGCTTCGTTATGCAGTTTTTCAAAAGCTATTTTTAGTTCCAAAAAAGACATAGAAGAGAAATTATTGTAGTAGGCTTGTTTTACCTTTTTGTCATTGTTTTTCTTCTTGTGGTAGGACAGATTTTTTGTGTGAGCCATAAGGCACAGATTTGCTGCTTCATCATCATCACTTGAGCTTTGTGTGCTTGATGAATCGCTATCACTTTCCCATGCAATGTACGCTCTTCTTTGTTTGCTGTACCCTTTTGGTGAATCCTTTCTTTGATCCTTATACTTTATAGGGCAATCCGTTTTATAATGTCCAGATTTACCACAATTAAAACAGGATCCTCTTCCTCTACTCTTCTTGTTCTCTTCTTGTTTCGAATTTGTAGATTGTTTTCGAAACTTCATGAGATTTTTGTCGGAATGCTTGACTCCATTCTTTCGAATGAATCTATTGTATCTCCTTACAAACAGTCCCATTTCCTCATCATCCGAGTCTTTGTCACTACTTGAATCATTGTCGCTTTGCTCTTTTCGTGAGGACTTAGAGCTAGAGGCCACAAGAGCTATTGGCTTCTTCTCTCCCTCTTTGTCTCTTTTCTTCTCCTTTTCCTTCTTACTTTTGTTCTCATATTTTTCAAGACTTTCCAATGCTTGCTGATGTTCTTCCAGCTTTCCAAACAAAGTTGTAATAGTAAGTCTTGTTAGATCGTTGGCTTCCTTGATTGCTGTTACTTTAGGTTGCCACTCCCTGCTAAGACACCTGAGAATTTTATTAGTAGCAATTTCATTGGAAATAGGTTTTCCAAGAGCATTCAATCGGTTAGTTAGATGAGTGAATCTCTTTTGCATGTCGGAGATGGATTCTCCTTGTTTCATGCGAAAGAGCTCAAACTCTTGATTGAGTGTGTTAATGCGGGACTGTTTTACTTCAGTAGTACCCTCATGGGCAACTTCTAAAGCGTCCCACATTTCTTTAGCTGTCGTGCAATGGGATACTCGATAATACTCATCAACACCAAGTGCTGAAATTAACATGTTTCGAGCTCTCCAATCACACGACCACTTTTTCTCATCTTTCTCATTCCAATCATCTTCTGGTTTAGGTACTATGGCGCCAGCTGCATTAGTCATAGTAATTTGAAATAGACCGTTTTCAATGGCAGCCCATACTAGCCTATCCACAGAATTTATATGAACTCGCATGCAGTCTTTCCAGTAGCCGTAATTTTCACCGTTGAAAATAGGCGCTCTATTATACGCCCCCTTTGGTTCAGAATCCATACTGTTACAGGCAGCCACAGAGCACCAGCGAACCGGCGCTCTGATACCACTTGTTAGACGGTGTGGCTAGTGATCGAGAGGGGGGGTGAATAGATCACCTCTTTGAAATTTAACGGATTTAAAGTTTTATCAGAGGTTTCAAAGTTGGTGGAAAAATCAGTCCCGAATCGACTTCCGTCTATTCTGAACCGCTACTAGAAAGCCGGACACGCAAGTTTAACGCTGGATTTTAATGAGAATGACAGAAACAATTTACACCAGAATTTTAACTAATTGAATGCACTTATCATTAAAGTCTATTTCCAATGAATAAAATCTAGCTAACCGTTTTGTCAAACAGTTGGTGTGTATGTGATCGATGATAAACAACAATGGAGTTTGATTAAAAGTTTTCTTGCCACTGCTGTCTTGCAACAGGAACAATCACCACACACTAACTGAAATTGCGAAAACAGTTTTAAAACGTAAAGAGGAGTAAGGTAAGAATACGATACGCAGAGATTTGGTAAGGAAGTTCCCCACGTCGTCCTCGCGTGTGGGTACGTCTCCCTCTCAATTTCAAATGAAATTGAGAACTTTGATTATCAATTTTTGCCGAATCCGTTGATACAAGGTTATGATACAAAGACAGAATTCTAAACTCTAAGAACCTCTTCTTGTATGAACCTTCACTTGATCTGAGCACGATCAAGATTTTCCTGCACGAAATTGCAAACAATTCACCGGTTCCACGACCTGCTTGCGAAATCCCCCGATCTCCAAACGCAACGCTGCGGCTGAATATGTTCTGCAAACGTGACTCCCAAACCCTCAAGAACACTCCAGTTCTTGAAGGACAAACCAGTAGGTTTTTCCTAGAAACCCCCTTCAATCTTCAACTCAGCTAGATCCTCGATCGTTCCACTGCAAACCACATCTAGATCCTTGATCGTACCACTGAACGTTATCTCGATGCTTCTTTAATCCAAAGAACAAGAATGGTTATGTGTAAATGTTCTTGAAGAAAAGTGATTGAGAAGATGAAGAAGATGAAGTCTCTTTCAGGTTTCTAATTGCTCTCAAACAATTGCTCCAACACTGCTTTTGATCTTGTGTTCAATTGTTTTCCCTCAATGAATTCGTAATTTTCACTGCTGTCATAACCTGTCTTATATATGCTGCAAAACAGTTACTGTTATAACATAAAACAACTTTATGTATTGATGCATAAGAGTGTGTATCGATGCATACTGTAAGATATGTGAATTTTTGGTGAAATTTATTAATCATGTATCGATGCATAATTCGTATGTATCGATGCATGTGATTATTTCACTAGTATGTATCGATGCCTAATGCGCATGTATTGATACACAGGTTGTTTCAATTGGTCATGTGTCGATGCAGGGATAGTGTGGATCGATGCATAGAGTCTTTAGCCTTCCATGTATTGATGCATGACTCGTATGCATCGATGCATACTGAACAAAAAGGTTTTGTGATTTATCACTTGCTGTATGTATCGATGCAGAGGCTTATGTATTGATGCATACTGACATAAAATGCATTTTAATTGTTATTTTAAGGGAAGTATCAATGTAGGTTTATATGTACAGTTATGCAACAATAGAGTGGGATGAAAGACATAATAAAAACACAAATGTATCATGTAATGCAATGCACAACCAACATTTGGATGATGATCACACAATTTGCTATCATTAAAAATTAATTCAAGGTAAAGAATTCTCTCACACTCTAAATCATCGTAAACACTGTAGTACCACCATACAGGACTTCTCGCCGCAGAGGACAAATCCTAACCACTCTAAATTGTTATAAATCTACTAAGGCCTCTGAGTATCCCCTGCCCTTGTAGGGATACCACATACACCTATACATTTTGAGCAGTACAATGGCACCCATAATGGGCCCTCGTAAAATTAACCTGGGCCATACCTTCTTTATTACAATCACCGTACTCACTGCTACCCTCTACTACACTGGAGGATACTAGTGGCAGCAGTGATACCAACGCCCTGGCGGAGATGCATGCCACCATGAACGAACTACATCGTCAGAATTAAACATTGGAGGACACCGTCTACAATTTGAGAAAGCGCCCACAAGAGTTCAATCCCATAGAGGAGATGGAAGTGTTGAAACCTTAACCACTATGAGACGAGATATGGGAAGCGTATGTTCTTGAAGGATTCAAACCTCCCTCTCTGGTCAAGTTTGATGGACATTGTGATCTTTATGAATACATCGCCTCCATCTACACACAAATGATCATCATTGGAACAACTGACTCCCTGAAGTGAAAATTGCTATCTAGAACCTTCAGGGATGCAACCTTGCGATGGTATTTAGGTCTACCTCAAACCTCCATCGCTAGTTATCAAGAACTGGTGAAGAAACTTATACACCAGTTCTTTGCCAACCGTCATAGGAACACAGAGAAGAATGCGTGAGATGTCAATGAGTATGTTCTCAACACCGAAGGTTCGTACTACTAGAGGAAGAGTAATTGTAACTATCCCATCAAAGACAAGACTGCATTCAAGAGAGTAGCCAAGACGATGAAAAGCTTCACGCCTTTGAAAAATCACTATGAACTGATCTGGCGCGAGGTTCTTCACCTGCACAACATCCCACACCTCCAGCTCCAAAAACAAATTTGATAGGTCCTGAACCAAGTAGGTGGGGAAAGTTCCATAGAATTAAAGGGAATCACACTGAATATTTTTATCAACTCAAGAAAGAGATCGAGAGGCTGATCCAGGAGGGACACCTCAAGAAGTATGTCCATAGAGTTAAAGGGAATCACACTGAAGATTGTTACCACTGAAGATTCCTCCCGTGGACCAGACAAATCATGCTCTCGAGGGCGATACGATGCAGGGAGCCTCGGTCCTAGCAAGGCAAATGAGGCATGCCAAGGGCAGAAAAATCGTGTGCCACATGCTTAATACTATTGCAGGAGAATTTGCCGGATGCGGGGAAACTAGCTTCGCCAGGTGAATGTATGCTCGCTAAATTCTGAATATAGAAAACCTCCTCAATGTTGAGTGCGAGGGCAAGCCGAAGGCTCCAGAAGCCATAATTTCCTTCTCTGAGAAGGATGTAGCGGGCATCCACCCTCACAATGATGACCCCGTGGTAATTACCGTTAGATATGATGAATGTGAGATCAAATGAGTTCTCGTTGTAACAACCCTTATAATATATATCTAGAATAATATCATACAAGTGGTATTAATTGGTACTGATCCAACATAAGTGCCTAATGGCATAAATATATACACATGTCCAAAATAAAAACATCAATGGAACATGTTATACAATAGTGCCTAAACAATATAAATCTAAGAACTATGTGCAATATCTTCATTGCACACAACTCCACAGCGGAAGATCAGAATAACTGTGTTCCTTGAAACATCCATAGACAACTTCTCTTAGATTCAACCTGCAAGGAATACCTGAAAAATAACAACAATAATGGGATGAGATAATAATCTGAGTGAGTTCTCCTATCCTATGGGTCCATTCGACTCTACAGGGTTCCTACTCGATTCTAACTCAAGTTTTCACCTTCCGTTACCTGTGCATCATTCGCACCTTGTAACTAGGACTTGAGTAACTACGGGATAATCGCAATTTATGGAAACATGTCACTTGAGTGCATCCACTCAACAAATCACTATTCGGATTCACGAAACATCGATCCCCAACCGGACCTACGTCTAGGCCAAGGCTTGGTTCACGCATGTCCGTAAGATTCGACTTTCACGGTGGATATCAGGTTCCCCTATGGGATTCAAACCCATTTTTAAGAACCATCACTCATATGGGACTCGAACCCACTTTGAGTATCTTTCACCGTATGAGACTCTAACCCACTTAGGTGTCCACCTCTCCCCCATGTCCACCATGGTTAGAGCTCAAACCCAATTGAGGCACGAATCACTGGTGTCACATCCCCACTTACCGCTTTATCTAAGCCCTTTAAGTGGTATGTGCACAATCACAAATAATTTTTAATAAGTGATTAATTCTCAATAACCAATAGGACTTTCGAAGCAACGCTCCTCATAAAAATAGGACTTTTGGAACAAAAGTTCCTCACAAAATTATCAAACAATTCTCATGATATCATATCAATTCTCATGGCATCATAACATAATCCATTCTCATACATAAATCACACATATTCCATACAAATCATATTGATTTTTTACCAAGTGAATACTTGTCCACGATACACACGCAAGTACCGTTACGTCCAAGCATCACCGTATACTCATTTCCATAGCCTAGATTATCTTTCTAAGTTATTTATTAAGTTATTCTCCTAGGTTTCATCACTCATCTTTATAAGGTTTTTAATCATGTTTTTGGTGAGGAACTTTTGTTCCAAAAGTCCTATTTTGATGAGGAGCGTTGCTCCGAAAGTCCTATTGGTTATTGAGAATTAATCACTTATTAAAAATTATTTGTGATTATGCACATACCACTTCAAGGGCTTAGGTAAATCGATAAGTGGGGATGTGGCACCAGTGGTTCGTGCCTCAATTGGGTTTGAGCCCCAACCATGGTGGACATGGGGGAGAGGTGGACACCTAAGTGGGTTAGAGTCCCATACGGTGAAAGATACTCAAAGTGGGTTCGAGTCCCATACGAGTGATGGTCTTAAAAGCGGGTTCGAGTCCCATACGGGAACCTGATATCCACCGTGAAAGTTGAATCATACGGACATGTGTGAACCAAGCCTTGGCCTAGACGCAGGTCCGGTTGGGGATCGATGTTTCGTGAATCTGAATAGTGATTTGTTGAGTGGATGTACTCAAGTGACATGTTTCCATACATTGTGATTATCCCGTAGTTACTCAAGTCTTAGTTACAAGGTGCGAATGATGCACAGGTAACGAAAGGTGAAAACTTGAGTTAGAATCGAGTAGGAACCCTGTAGAGCCGAGTGGACCCATAGGATAGGAGAACTCACTGAGATTATTATCTCATCCCATTATTGTTGTTATTTTTCAGGTATTCCTTGCAGGTTAAATCTAAGAGAAGCTGTCTATGGATGTTTCATGGGACGTAGTTATTCTGATCTTCCGCTGTGGAGTTGTGTGCAATGAAGATATTGCATATAGTTCTTATATTTTTATTGTTTAGGCACTATTGTATAACATGTTCCATTGATATTTTTAGTTTGGACATGTGTATATATTGATGCCATTAGGAACTTATGTTGGATAAGTACCAATTAATAACATTTGTATGATATTATTCTAGATATATATTATACGAGTTGTTACAGTTGGTATCAGAGCAGGTCGATTCTCGACCTAGCCTTGAAACATCATAAGTAAATCTATTCCTGCCTCATATGTGTGTTTGGCCAACATGATTCTTAATATCACTGTATGTAGTATTGGGCCTGATCAACCTAATGCTATGTGCGTGGTAGGTAGGATCATGGTTGAGCGACCACGAGGACTCCGAAGTGTGGGTGGAACTTATTCTTTGAGAGTAGGCTCCAACCAAGAGTTAGAAAGTAAGGAGAACTGGATATCCCAGTTGAAGTTTCAGAGGAGTTGTGATTTGGGTATTATGGAATTGAAGAGTAGTGTATCATTCAAGCGATTCTGCAGTGTTACCGGAGTTGAGAAGTTGAGGAACTCTATCGGATGAGTTTGTCATAATTTTGAGGAATAAGTGAATTTGCTAGTGGAATAAGATATACCCACTGATATGGAATAAGTATTGTAAGTAATTCCGTATGGTGAAGGAGAAAGGATGGTTATGTTGCACATATGTCATAAGATCTGGAAGTGAGGTAGTGTATCAGTGTTTCAGTTTCTAAGGCCACTAAAATATTTTGGAAGAACGAGAGTACTTCATGGAGTATATATATTTGGAATGGTACCTTGCAAGTGGTTGAGAACTTGAGAGATAAGGATGTTTATTTCTGTTGGGAGCCTAAGCTAATGGTAAATTCTAAGGAGAGACTCGAGGACATGGCTGCCAGTTCCAAGTGAAACAGGTACAGACCAAATGGAGGTTAGAAGATAAATCAAGTACATTCAGACTTAGAAGGGAGATCGGATTCAGGATAGCTCGTCAAAGGTTTAGTGTTGGTAAGAAACTGTTATGGAATGTTGAGTTACCTAAGGATCAATTATAAGAGTTTGTGTCGAACAGAGAATAAGCATTATATAACAACAGAAGCTCTAGTAGGATGGGTTGAAGGAGATTTGTGTTGAAGAAAATAATAAGTAATTGGATTTAAGGAATTCTAGTAGAATGGTTTTGTAATTGGAACTGGGGGAATTACCATAGAAAGATAAGTGAACACAGAGTGTGGAAGCAGTGTGAATGTTATAATACAACTGTTGTAATGGGGTACATTTTAGATAAAGGTACAATGGGATCATCCATATTTATTAAGGCTAAGTTATGGGCGTGTAGTTGATGACTGTTCGCATCGAAGATTTCTAGAGTATGTAGTGGAGGGGAGGAAGTTATACCTTGGCATTAATAGAAGTATGTGATAACAACATTATGGTCACAAGTATGTGTAATGGATTCCTTGTCTTGAGATGGATACAAAGTAACGCACATTTTGTTGAGTAGTGAGTCTTGTATTCTGAGAAGTTAAGTTGATGAGAGACAATGAAAGAAAAGCCAAGCTGGAGCATAGGTCCTCCCACTCAATCGATTGGTTGGAACTCCATACTCACAAAAATACAAAGGAATCAATCGATTGATTCCCAAGGCCAATCGATTGGTCTGTGAAAAATTCCAACTTCTTCAAAAACAGAAAGTTTAAACAATCGATTGATGCCAAGGACCAATCGATTGATTCCTAAAAAATTCCACTTCTTCACAACAGAAAGTTCATCCAATTGATTGTACCCAAGGACCAATCGATTGGTTCTTCCTTTTTCCTCAAAAACTCCTTCGTTATTACATTTTTCCAACCTGCATAACTTCCTTTAAATTCTCTAACACAACCACTTAATTAATTCCTCAAAAATCACTCATCATAGTTTCACCTTTCCTCATATAATCATTCCTTAATATATCCAAAATCATTGACACAAAATCATAACAACAACAACCAATATGCATTCATAACAATTTGTACTCACAATAGGAACAACCACAACCATAAGGTATCAACACCATGATACACTAAGACAACATGTGAAGGTTAGGGATTAAGACATACAAGCATGTGAGAGTAAGAACAACAACAAGCTCATCATGGATTCATCAAGTTCATGATTATGCAATACACACAAAACCTAACCCCCAAATTTATAAAGTCCCCCCTACCCCCCTAATGATATACTAACTAAGAACTCACCTTGAAGATAAAGATGAAGTTTGGTGAAGGTGATAGTGAAGATGACATGATGATGGTGGTGGTGGCTTCCTCCTCTTTCTCTTTTCTTCTTCCTTCCTTCCTCTTCTTCTCTTCTTCTTTTCTTCTCTTCTTATCTTCTTTCTTTTCTTTCCTTCTTTACTAGTTTTTCTTTCTTTCTTTTCTTCTTATCCACTTTTCCTTCTTTCTCTTATAACCACACAAATATATAACATAATATATATATATATATATATATATATATATATATATATATATATATATATATATATATATATATATATATATATATATATATATATATATATATATATATATATATATAATAATAAATAATAATAATAATAATAATAATAATAATAATATTAGGTAGTAATATAAAATATCTCAATTGATATTTTATCTTCCAGTACCAATTGACCAATTATTAATGTTACCAAAAATATCCTCTCTTATACTTATTAATATTGGTCTGTCTCTTTTATTAATAATTAATCTTTTCAGAGTTCACTGGTTACTCTATTGGTCCCAACTGACAACATTTAGAGCACATAAGAGCTCTAGTTGTTCCAACTGACAAAAGATAAAGTACACAGGAACTCAATTGATCTCAACTGACAACGAATTGAGCATTTAAGGGAATATATGATATTATACTCGTAGACCAGGGAAGTTCTGCAAATATTCTATATTGGGATGCGTTTGAAAGACTCTGCCTCGACCCAGAGGACTTAAAACCTTTTAAGGGCTCGTTATTTGGATTCTATGTGGAGCAAGTGCAAGTGAAATGCTACATCATGCTAAAGTCCATCTTTCAAGAGCATGATCAAGGCAAAGAAATTAAGGTTAGATAGTTAGTTATTGATGCCCCATCTTCTTACAATATGATTATAGGGCAAACAAATTTTAATTAGTTGGGCGCCACCTTGTCCACTTTGTATTTATGCATGAAGTACCCACTATTTGATGGGCGAGTAGAAGTTATTCAAGGAGATCAAGAAATCACCATAAGGTGCTACCTAGAGAGCCTCAAGTTGAAAGTGTCTACACTTTAGGCACGAATGCTAGGAAAGTGGGCTCAAGAATGAAGTCGCCGGGAGAAGCTTGCAAAGGAGAGGAGGCTCCCCCTCCAACCAGTGAGGGAATAAAAGAATAAAATCCCATAAGGAATGCCCTCTAGCGCCACTTTTCCTACTGACATTTGTTTGCTTTCTTTGCCATAGTTTATTTATTTTGTTGTTAATTTTGATAGGCGAGTATTGCATCTTTTCCATTTGTAAATAAATGTTGTTTTAAGGGGTGCACTCTTTTCCCTTTATGCCTTGCATATGACGAAGGTTTTTAATGATGACCCTCATTTTATTATTTTATAGAATTTGTGTTTGCTGGCTAATCCCTTTTTGCAAGAATCCTAAAATCTCGGAGAAAGATATCACTTAGAGGTGACCAAATCGTCAGATTCCCTAATAGGGATCCTAGCCTCCCTAAGAGACAATCAAAATTATGGATCCCTAAGAGTGATCCTTCCCTCCCTAAGAGGTGATTAAATGTTGGATTCCCTAAGAGGAATCTTTTCCTCTCTAAGAGGAAATTAAACTGATGGATCCTTAAGAGGGATCCTTGTTGCCCTAAGAGGTGATTAAAATGATGGATTCCCTAAGAGGAATCATTGCCTCCCTAAGAGGCGATCAAACTATATGATACCTAAAAGGGATGCTTTCTTCCCTAAGAGGCGATTATAATGTTATATCCCTAAGAGTGATCCTTGCCCCCTAGGAGGCGATCAAAATATTGGATCCTTAATGAGGATCCTTGTTGCCCTAAATGGAGATCGAAACGCTGGAGCCCTAAGTTGGATCCTTGCCTTCCTAAGAGGCAATAAAAATGTTGGATCCCTAAGTGGAATTCTTGCCTCCCTAATCCTTATGGGAAAATAAATATATCAAAAGTCAACTGTGGGCCGATAAACATCATAAGAAAACCCAAGCCATTAGCTCTCCTCTTGAATTGCCTCCTTTCTGGAAGCATAGGGGCTCCAGATTCACCTCTTTTTGTCACCCCTCTATTGTTCTAGGTGTCCGTGGTAGGAGCAGAGCCTTTAGGCTCTGCATGGGCCACCACCTATTTATTGACTAGCTGGCCATCGAGTACAAATTAATAGAATTATAATTTTCTCATATCCATCTTGGGATAGAAGAAGGAAACCTGCTCTTTTCCCACTCAAAGTAGTCGCCATAGGTCGACACCAGCTCGTCGGTAAGCTCCGACACCTCCCTTTCCAACTCCTTTTTAGAAAGGAGGGTGGCATCTAGAGAATCCTACAAGGAATTCTCCTTAGCACTGATCTCCGCAGCCCTGACCTTCACATTTCCAAACTTCTTCTCCCAAGTATCCATGTCTTTTTGCAAGTCCTTCAACATCATTTGGCTTTCATTATAACCATCCACATATTTCTGGAACTTTTTATCCAGCTACTTCTTAGCCCGATCTTTCCTTTCCCAATCAACATCCTCCAACATCAACGTCCCCAGCAGGAGGTTATACTTTATGCTTACGATTGTAAGAGTCGATTTAGATTTGGGAGTATGGAAGTCACTAGGAAACTCCACGGAGAAAGGGAGGTGAGAACTCATGAATTGAAAGGTTTCAAAGCTTACATACCTCCATAAAGTAGGAGGAGGTGGTTGAGCCTCTCCTTCAGGCGGGGTCTAAATGCTCGCCTTTCCCAAAACTGGAGATACGACACCAATGACTTGAGAAGGGAACTTTTCTAGCCTTTCAACCTTCACATCGGGAGAATCAGGATAAAGCCCATCAACTTATATTTTTCTTCCCTTGATAATAAATCCCTCTGGATGACTATGGGTAGTATCCGTCTCTCCACGAGAAGCCTGGATTTTCTCCCATCTTTTCCTTGAGATCCTCACCATCTGATCTTTAAAACAACACGCATTTGTTACACATGTTATTTCATAATACATGTAAAATAAACAAGTTATCTAAAGCTTACCTAGATAATCATCAAGATGATCGTCGCCCTCCAGTCATATTTTGATCATTGTGTGTGATTCCATGATAAATGGTAAGATATTTCTTGTCATAACTTGTGATCTCCACAGGATCATCCGTCCAAGCGAAGGGAAAAGGGAGCACCATTAACCCCTAACTCCACAAGAGAACCCTTTCGTTCTCTCACACAAACGAATCTGTTTCGCCATTTTTTGTAGTGGTTGGAGTGAGATGAAAAGGGGGACCTACCCGACATACTGCTTAAAGACACGCAGTCACCTATTGAAGGTCTGGTAGCATAAAATGAGAAAAACTCACACAGTATGAGAAATGTCCAACTCTTTATAGACCATCTCAACGGCCCTAATTTAATCCCAACTGTTAGGGAACAACTGAGAGGGCACAACATTGAGAACCTTCAAGACCTCCATGACCAAAGGGGAAAAAGGGACGATAATCCCTATATCCTTGATAAAAAGGAGGTATAAGTAGAAATAGGTGAAAGGATGATCATAAGAGACAACCATGGTCACCCTATCCGTTGGTGAACAAGCCTCTAGGATAACCATCCATTTGTCTTCAGAGGAGAAAACCTCCACTTCTATTTGGAAGAAGAGGATCTATTTGTCAGAAACATAGTAAGTCCCAATGTCCTCGGCGTCCTTAGGCACGACTAGAGGGGAAACTATTATCTTTTTTTTCTTGTGAAAATAGAAAGAAAAAAAAAGAAAACACTACCACCGCCATAATCCTTAAAGGGATTACCGTAATCTTTAAATCACACAACTTTACGCTAACCTAAACCCTATTTTGGAAATTCCTTAGAATTCCTAATCACAACTACTATAAAAGGAAGGGAAAGAAAAATACATACCTGAGAATGTTGAAAATGAGGAATCAAGAGTGTGAAAGGAAGCTATGAAGAATGTGCAAAGGCTTGAAGAAGCCGTGAAAATTAAATAGAGCAATAAAATAAAAGGAGAAACTTTTACAAGGAAGCCAAAACCACAAGAAACCTTTTAGGCTCCCTCAGAATTTTGAGAAGCTCAACACGCTTCTGGAATATATCATTGATGTTTGGTGTCTAGAAAAATAGGCCACCATTGCTTATGTTAAATAGAACTAAGTATGGTTGTCAGAATGATTGATTGGCATCCCTAACCGACATCCTAGTTAATCAGAAGCATCTGGCAGGGGGTGGTGACTCACCAACAATTAAGAGGCTTACGCCAATATAAAAAGGATTCTCCTCCCAATTAAAAGGTTGTCTTCACCTGAGGAACTCGCCCCAGGATGAGGGACTCATCTCCCATTTTAAAGGTTTCCTTCAGCTGAGGGACTCACCACAAGCCTAGGGACTCGGCTCCCACTTAAAATGGCGTCTTCATTTGAGGGACTCGTCAGAAGACGAGGGACTCCCCTCCCATTTAAAAGGGTCACATTCTAAAACATGAACCTCTCTCTTATCAAAAGACTCGCCTTAGGCCATGGGGCAAAGCATAAAATAAGCCTTAAAACACTTTTTCCTTTACAAGCCCTCATGCTTGAGGGACTGTGTAGTGTTATATTTATGAGAGTAACATATAAGGGTGACAAAAGGGTTCTTGCCTCGTGAGATTCCGTCTGGGTGCTTCCTCTGTGTAGCATGAAGGCTTACCCTCAAAATAAGACATGTGTGTAATACCATTATCACTCCACCAATCATACCACGACTTCCTAGAAAATAGGTAGTAAAATATCTCCCCAGTCAAGGGGGAACGGTTACCACCTCTTAGGGTTTCCTAAACCTTAGGCCCAAAGGTTTCAATAAATATTTGACCATTTGAGGGGGGAGATAGATCATAACCTAACCAATATGCGATCACAAAGCCTCTTAATTCACGTGAGTTGAACTCTCTTACCAACATAAACACCATAAACACTACTATATAAGGCATATCACCGCCGCGGGAAAGCCCTAGTCACCATAACTACTATAAAACTACTAAAGCCTTTGAGTATCCCATATTCTTGTAGGGATACCACAAACACCTTTACTTTTTGACCAGGACACATGTACGTGAGTTGGTCTCTCTTACCACCGTAAACACCATAAACACCATTATATATGGAGTCTCATTCAGGTATTTTAGAATTTGAGAGGTAAAATAACATGTTTTCAAAAAATATACGAACATGCAGTTGTTAGGGATCGAACTAACTACCAGTTCCACCTTTCCCCTCGGTTGTAGATAAACCGACGGAGAAAAGTAATGAATTTCCACGATACCCTTCGTTAAGTTGCCCATAAAATCGAGGTAATAATCATTTCCTTATTGAGGTAAAATAGGTTATTTGCAGTAGTTTTAATTCTATACAGAAACGATGCATGTACTTAAATGGTTAATCAAAATTTAAAAAAATCAGTGAGTTCTAACATTGAAAATACTTTAAGTGCACAAGTTTAAAACCGACATTTACTAGCATAGGAAATGTACTTATGTACGCCACAATCATATCATCGTTATGCCCAACCACTAATTTTCAAACAAAAAATCCTCTCTCTATATAGGCTCAATATAGAAAACAAAGTTATTCGGGTCATGCTCTAACTGTAGAGGAATCATTTCTTTAACATCTATGATGAAACATACCATTTTTAAACTAATCGTCAAAATTAACTGTCGTATCATTTTAAGTAATGGCATATGGACAACTTCCTTTTTTACTCGGTAGGACGATTACATCCATCATTACCAATTTATGCGTCATAAAAACAACAATAACACAAAATTCATATGTCATGTTATAAGACAACAAAACAAATGCAACAGACAAAATAAAATTTGTACATACCGCATAAAGCTTGTCCAACTCTTTCTTGCAGAATTCTCAATCTTGTGCTAATTTTATTCCACCCTCTTATTGTAGAGCATGTTCATGTCTTTCTTTTGCAATTCCCTTTCTTGTTCAAATTTTTATTCAAGTTTTTATTGTAGTGTTTATAAATCTCTTTCTTTTGGGATTCTCAATCTTGTGCTAATCTTTCTTCTAACTTCTTAATAACGAGCTTGTCCATCTATTTCTCGTGTAAATCTTTACTCTTTCTCGATGTTATGAATTATAATCGTAGGATGATGTCTTGTCCAACACCACAGACACGCACCACACTCCTTTGTTCTGATTGCTTCTACTAATATATCATGTCGTACATGTGCAATAAAGGAACCTTGACGGACCATATCAACCAACAAATCATACACACAACATGAATAAGATATTATTATGAACGCGATTTAAATTACACACAACAAATCCTACAAAATACATGTACTATATTTAATATTTTAATATACAAAATAATCTACTTACAATCTTCTTAGTGATTGCACGTGAGACATTTGAAGTGAACTCTCGACCTGGTCTTTGTCGGTAGGGGTGTGCAAAATAACCAATAACCATAGACTAAATTACTTTACAAATTAGTCCAAATTTTTAAACCCATCACAAAGTTATATTTTAAAACAAGTGGCCCCTTTATCAAATTAAAAAAATGGTATCCATTGTTCAAAACTGGATCAAGTATCGAGTCCCCGAAATTTAGAAACACATACACAATGATTACATTTTTCAGTCGCACAAGTTTATTGGAATTTCAGAAACCTTAATCCTTAAAATTCTAAATCTTCTTCATCATTCTTAAAATTTCAAATCGTAATCCTCATTTGTATCTTAATTCTCCAAATCATAGTCTTGGATTTATCAAAGTTGTTGTAAAATCAACAAAAAGAAGGTCTTCAAGTCCAACGAACTCATTCTTCAACAACGCATCCATGAGTTTTCTTCTCACAATAACAAGTGTTTCATGTTCAAGTGAAATTCTACTTTGAAGCTTTAGTTTTTACTTTCATCTTTGACTTAGTAGAAACAAATTAACCATAAAATCAATAAAATCTATATTTCAGGTTCAAAAGAAAACTCTACCAACATTTTCACTCTACATCTTCCATTGATACTCAGGTAAACATATTATAAATTCCAAATGTGAGTTGTATTAAACCGAGCTGCTGCGTGTTGAATTGAGTTGTGCAAGGGTATTTTAAGTAACCTCTAGCTTTTTGTGTTTAATTGAATTGAGTTATAAATGTAGTAGTTACTATGTTGTATGTTTCCTTATTAGTTAGAATTTTCCATCTTAAAGAAAAGATAACTTAAGCTGAGAAATCTGACACTTTTATAAAAATATTATAAGTTTTTATAAATTTATTTTTTATAAATTAAAAGATTAATTTTGATATACTATAACATAAACCTACATTATGGAAGATCAAAATATAATCAAAATCATATATATATATATATATATATATATATATATATATATATATATATATATATATATATATATATATATATATATATATATATATATATATATATATATATATATATATATATATATATATATATATATATATATATATATATATATATATATATATATATATTAAAAAGTTCTATTTTAAAAATGATTTTTATGAAAAAATATTTGAAATAACTTCAAAATTAAGTGATTTTTTAAAATTTTGATATCCAAATATTTTTCGATAAAATGATGAAATACTTAAAATAATATTTGAAGAATAACTATTCAAACTAAATTTTTATTTGAAACTTTTATCAAAAAAAATTTTGTAAATTTTTTTACATCAAAATATGTTATACTCTAAAAATTATTTAAAAAAACAAAACAAAACAAAGTGACCCTATGACCCTATATTTATGAATTGTTATGGTTAACTTTTTTTGGAAATTTTGATTGTACACCTATTTGAATTGTAACTTTGCCATTTATGTTATAATCATTTCTTAATGTTCATGAGCTATCGTGTTTTATTTTAATAATGCATTGTGTCTTGTGAGGTTCTACTTTTTGATCCCTTTAGCAATATGTTTTGATAGCTAATGCTTTAGAGTTTTGTCCATTAAGTACATTATATAAAACTTTTCATACCTTGATCATATTTTGTAACTTATGATAAATATGCTCTCATTCATATGTTGTCATCTTTTTATTCTTGATATTTTCTTTATGAATTCTTCCAAGTGAGGGCTTTTTCGAACTGGTTTCTTGAGTCGACTAGTATATTAAATGATTTTATATACAAATTTGGAACAGTGTCCTAGTTCCAATAAATTATGTTCTTATCGTAACTTTTTTTTGAATATAGATACCATTTTCTATATACTATAACTATAAAGAAGCTAATGAAGATAGATAAAAATGATTATAGATACTATGTGTGGATCATGATGTTCATTGTTGTTGGATGAGTACATTACATGTATGTATAGTTTACAGTTGAATAACTACATAATTTGCAGCCAAAGTAACTGGAATTTCTTTGCAAATAAAATCCTAATATACCTTGTTGTGTGATTGTTATGATGTTGGATTGTTGTTTATATTTAAAAAACACTTGTTTGAGTTCTGAAAATGGAGAAGAAATAGTCATGATCTATCTTAAATCATATATTTCACTTGTTATTTTCTTTGTTTTTTTCTTCTTTGAAATTTAACATTTATCTCTAGTGTGTGTTTTTCTTGGTTGTATAGTAATTGTTACAATGCTATTTTCTTGGTGCTTTTTTAGTCAATTGAAAACTGCTTTATAAGAATAAATAATCTGTGTGTTTCTTGGTTGTATAAGGGGATTGACATTTTTCTAATTTGTTTTTCTGTTTTTAACAGAATCAAGATGATTGATGTTGGCACAACTTATGCAACATCTGAGAATACATATTCATCCCCTCCCACTACAATCTCTAATGAAATTCTACCTCCTCACACTAAGATGCAAAAGAAGTTCAGAGGTTTGGAATCGTTTCATTGTATTGTCTGATGAAGAACAAAAAACTTTGTCAAAATATTGTGACTAAAAAATTAATTATAATAATTGAACTAGTTCCATGCATGCTTATTTATCAAGATGTCTTGTTTACATGAGGAAAAAGATATCATCTTCTATGACAAGTGCTAAAGAACATGTCGGCTCTCCTTTAATTGCCAAGTTTGACCAAGAATACATTCGAAGAGTAACGATTAAAATGTTCATAAACATGGAGATTCCTTTTCGGAAAGTCAAACACGAGTCTTTTCATGAATTTATGAGTTTCGCATCACCAAGATTTCAGAGTTGTTCAATCATAACACTGACGCGTGATGTCTTGAAACTATGGGATAGTGAAAGAATGATTTTGAAAAACTTTCTCTCTCTGAATTGTCAAAGAGTTTGTCTCACTATTTATATGTGGATTTCTTGTCAAAAGTTGAGTTATATATGTGTGACAACCCATTTCATTGACAATAATTGGCACTTACAGAAGTAGATTTTATTTTTTTGTCAAGTCACAAGTCATATAGGTGAAGTTATTTATGCAACAAGGGAGATTTTCTTGAATAGTTGGGGGCTGCCGATTGATAATGCTTCATCTAATGATGTTGGGGTTGAGCGTCTCGAAATAAGGCTTTTGTCGAGGAATAGTTTAGTTATGACTGAAAAGCATTTTCATATGCAGTTTTGCGCGTATATATTGAATTTAGTTGTGAAAGAAGGTTTGAAAGACATTGATGATTCTGTTGGTAGAATCTGTCATGATGTGTGGTATGTTAGATCTTCTCCTGTGATGCTTGCTATATTTAATGCATGTATTGATGAGGAAAGCATGAACTATAAATGTTTAGTTTGAATAGATGTTGAGACTCGTTGAAACTCAACATACTTGATGTTAGTATCCGCATCAAAACATGAGAGGACCTTTGAAGAATTAAGTTTTCAAGATAAAAAGTATGTGAATGAGTTGACAAAGAAGGGAAAAGGTGTCCCAAAAAAACATGATTGGAAGCATATCAACTTAATCATTCCATTCTTGAACTTGTTTTATGATGCTATCGTACACATATCAGGGTCATCTTATTTGACCAATAATTATTATATGTTTGAGATCCTGGACATCAGAAAGAGCATCGTGGATATGTGTGCGTCTGAAGATAAGCATCTACGTTCACTAGCTCAAAAAATGAAGAAGAAATATGATAAATAAGGGGAAATCATGAGAAGCTTAACATGTTGTTGATTTCTCTTATTATTTGACCCTAGATGCAAGATTATATTGGTCGATTGGACGGTAAGACGATATTATAATAAGGATGATGTTGATGCCTTGAAAGCAAACTTAGACTTGAAATTTATTTATGAGGAACATTGTGCTGGATTTATGTCTCCTTAAGGTAATTCAGATGAGCCGCAAATTTTTGGTAATGTTAGTTATTTTTATGGAACTGCTAAGTTTTATCTTTCATAAGGGTGTGACAATGCAGATAATGAATTAACTATTTTTCTTGGAGAGAAGTTAGAACACAACAAGGAGATAAATGTTCTAGAGTATTGGAAAGCTAACTCTGGATGATATCCCATCCTTACAAACATTGCAAGAGACGTGTTGGCTATACCTATAAGCACAATGACATTTGAATATCCATTTAATACAGGAGAAAGGGTGCTTGATCCATATCGCATCTAATTAACACCTACAACAGTCGAAGCACTAATATGCACTTATGGTTGACTTAAAGGAATGTCTTTATACTTCATTACAAATGAAGATTATGATATTATTGAGAGATTTGAGCAGATTTGAGCAAGGTATGATAACTAAGTATATTCGCTAATGAATTCTAAAGTTTGTTTCTCCATATTCTCACAATTTTTTATATATGTATTTTCTGCACTTGTGCGTTTATGTTGTTGCGATTATGTGTGAACATTTTTTATGATGCCATACACTCTTTTTTTAACAGAAAATGTGGTATAATATAAAGTAAATTTAGATACTTTTATTGTTAAAGGACCTAATTTGCATGTGAATGAAGAGCATGGTGACATATATGCGCTTTCAACGTAAGAGCGATGTCTTAGAGTCTTTTGCATAGAGATTTTAATAAATAATATGTATCAAGAGTGGTATATCATTTTGCTAACTGGTGTCCTTCTTTCTATGAGCTGGAATATCCTGCATTTGAGGTGAATGGTGATATTTGATGTTGAATCTGCATTGCTTCCAGTTGTAGG
This sequence comes from Lathyrus oleraceus, assembly GCF_024323335.1. Classification (NCBI taxonomy): domain Eukaryota; kingdom Viridiplantae; phylum Streptophyta; class Magnoliopsida; order Fabales; family Fabaceae; genus Lathyrus; species Lathyrus oleraceus. Next base: position 510,344,711 of record NC_066585.1, read on the forward strand.
TGATATTTTGTGCCTTCATTTCTAAAGATGATTCCAGATACTGAGATTTAGTGCAATAATCATCTATTATAACTTGTTGTTGCTTTTGTGTCTTTAAGGCTGAATTGATTTCAGATGTTGGTGTTGTTGGATTGGTTTAATCATTGGATAGTTTAAATCAATACTCATACATGAGAATTCTTAATTACTAATGTCTGATTAAATTAAAGAATATGATACACTGTCATACTGTAACAGCATCTTACACCAATGACATTTTATATGCATTTGTGCACCATTGAATTGAAGTGTAGCTTAGAAGTTTTATAAGGATGTATACACACATTAATGGTTTCTTAATTTTTTTGAGTTATTTATTTTATGAACAATATTATTTATTTATTTTATTTATAGATATTTATTTATTTATTTTAAAAATATTTTTGAAAGTTTAAATTATTTATAGAGATATGATTTATAATTTATTTTATTTTATGATCCTTTTCATGTAACTTATCATATTTTGAGACTGTTTTTAATCGAGATACTGTTTTTAAAGTAATTTTTTCAAATAATTATTTTTGACATAAACTAGTTTTAGAACTAGTTAAAATAAAGAGGTTAGTTAAAGAAAATAAAATCATTTTTGATATAAAATTATTTTTTTAAAAAAAATTGGTTTTAAAACTGGTTTTTTTAAGGAAAATAAAGAACTGGTTTTGAGAGAAACTGATTTTAAAAACTATTTTTTTAAAAGAGGTTTTTTTGTTCATTTTAGAACTGAACCGATCCACGTGTAAACTGATTTAAAAAAATAAATGATTTTATGGAAACTGTTTTAAAATCCAAACAAAACTGTATATATGGTTCAATTTGATTTGATTTATGATCCATGCACACCCTTACTTGTTGGACACTCTTTCACTTCTCATGTCGAGATGGTGGAGATGTGCTGCGATCAAAACTTATTGAGTCATCTCTCAGTTGTTATTTTATTCATTAATCATTTCTTCCTTAAGTTTTCTGTAACCCCCACGAAAGATATATGGGATTTTTATTTAGTTTCCTTGTTTTCCTTTTCTGGTTGACTTTTAACTTATTATGAACATTGTGACAAAATTAATTTACATGGTTGTATCTAAAAAGAATCTACATAAAACACAATAAGGTTATTCTTTACAAAATAAGATTACAATAACCAAGAAATTAGTAGAATTATCAGACTTAACAAACTTCTCTCAAACGCCCTTATCGATAAACTTATATTTCACAGTTAGATGCTCAAGATCAAGCTTAGACTTCTTAATGTAATCATGTGTGAGCTGCTATTTAAAACCCCTCCAATGCTTACCAGCATAAAAGACCCACTTATTCATCAACTTTTCGTCATCAATTTTTTGAAACTAAAAAAAATGACTTCAATTATATCAATAAATATGTATTAGTAATTAAAAAAAATACTTTTAAATCATATAAATTAGAATTAAAGCTTGAATTTATGTCCATATGCTTTTTTTCCAAATCAGTTGATACTTGGTTCCAATCATCTAGCAAAATACTAAGTTTGCTACGTTTAAGGAATGTCACATAACTCCTAAAAATGGAGACATTATTACCATAACAACTCCAAGTATTATGATCAAATTCGATCGACAACCTAACACCCGAGTTGCAAACTTTTGTAAATTTAGTTATCCTTATAACAACTCTAGCTTTTCTTTTTCTTTTATCCTTGTAAATTCGACTGACAACAACACTAAACCTTCATTACCTCAATAAGAACAAAACTACAATATCTCAATAATACAAAACGGTTCATAAGTCAATAACAACAACACTAAACCTTCATTATCTCAATAGCAACAACTTCCATATCTCAAAAACACAAACCTTCAATATCTAAATAACAACAACAACTTCAACACTAAACTATCATTATCTCAATAGCAACAAAGCTTCAATATCTCAATAACACAAAACCTTCAATATATCAACAACAACAACAATAACAACAACAACAATAACAACAAAAACAATAACAACACTAAACCATCATTATCTCAATAACAACAAAACACCAACATATCAATAAAAAACAACAACAACAATAGATAAATATGTTTATTGTTGTTGTTGTTGTTGTTGTTGTTGTTCTTATAGTGAAATCTTATTCATTAACATTCCTTCCAACAACAACAAATAATCCTAACATATCTCAACAACATTATTGTAACTTGCACGATAGAGATATTTTACGTATCCTAAATGTGATGAAGAAGTCAAATAGATAAATATCATATGAACTTCGTCTTTTCTTCTTTCAAGTATCACTTTTGTTCCTCCTTTGAGGTTTTTCTTTGTATTTCGTTAATTTGTACAACCTGGAGGAATATTCATGGAGTTCGACCATGTTTATTTAAGAACTAGGTTGAGAAGATATGATGGTGAATAAATGGAGATGATACGATGGTGAACAAGTTAGAGATGATACTTGTTTAGGGTTCTCTTCATTAATGAATTGATAAACTTGTTAGCGTTCAAAGTCATTTTCGTAAGCGTTGAATGTGGTTTTCGTATGGCAATTGAAACTCAAGAGACATGACAAGGTAAACTATATTTCTTGAATAAGATTAATACATTTCACCACGATTGGAAAATCCAAGAATGATGAAGTCCTATTTATTTATTTTAATTTTAGAAAAGCGCCAAGTTTTAACAATTTAAAATTTTAAAAAATAAATAAAGGGAAAACATTTCACCATGGTTGGAAATTCCAACCATGGGGAAAAGTGACTTGTATTTAGTTTAAAAATAAATAAAAAATAAAGACATCATTATAATGTTAAAGAAATCACAAATTTGCGGATATTGAGATTCAAACTCATGACCTTTACAAGATTTCCACACAGTTACTATATCCAACAGTGGTAAAATACAATTATTTTTAATTTAAAAATATATAAAATGAAGGTGTCTGATTTTCAAGATGTCACGATGGTCCGTCATAAAACCATGGTAAAATGAATGTCATATTATGTATTATTTGAAGTAGTTCTACCAACAATTGTGCCTTGATATATCCCCCCTTTTGTTGAGATGACATGTCGTCAAAAGAATTGGCCACGTCCACGAAACTCAATATTCAAACTCTCTTCTTCTAGGAAGAGGTGCTGAAAAAGGGTTATTATTCAACTTGTTGAGTAAGAATATGGACACAAAGAGGTCTAGAGGGGGGGGGGGGGGGAGTTGAAAAGACCTATCCCCTAAAAGTTTCAAAAACATTTTAGATCCCATAAACAAAATCATAGATTTTAAGAGGTGCAAAAGCAAAACATAACACTAAGAGAGCTTGAAAGAATATTAATGAATTAAACCAAGTGAAATGATATATGATATCAATAAGGACTTGATTGCTTCTAATGCAAGTCAATCACAAGACAACCAAAGTCACTTTAGACAAAGCTATTTAAAAACTCCTTACAAAGATGATCTTGTAAGACACAATTGGCTTTATGATAATCCAATAAGATTAATGCATCACAGACCTAAGCTTACACATTAAATATCTATAAGCATGGTCTAATCTATATGACATCCAAAAGATTCAATAATGCACTAACCCAATAATGATATTATTAATGCTAGAAAATTAAAAGAGATAAGGGAAGAAGGAAAAGATACACATAGATATATAGTGGTTTGGTGTTTGTCATCGCTTTTCCTACTCCACTCTTTAATGGTGGTAAAAAAACCATTAGGATATAATCACTATCTTCCACTATTTTGATAAGTTTGATACAAGAATTTTGATTACAATGAACTATCACACGATAATTCCCTCTGTTTATAGAGACACTCAAATAGCTAACAGTAACAAGATATGTAAAGATCTTGATCCAATAACCTTGTTATCCATAATATCCTTCTCCAAGTATTTGTGTGTGGCAATCCACTTGATGTACAACTAGTATCCCTTAACACTCAGTGTTTAAAGATGAAGGTCTACAACAATGGAAAATGAATAAGGATGAATATGATGAATAGTGATAGGGAATATCACAAACACTCTAATACACAAGGTGTTATTCAATGGATTAGATTTATGTGAAAGAAGAACACACATACGCACACACACGCACACATACAAGGTTCTCTCTAATTTCTGAATGAATGGGTCTTGGTTCTTGATTGATATCATGAGCTTGATTAATCATTAAAAATAATACAAGATTAATCAACTTACTCTCTCTAATTCATTCAAAAACAAAAAAATTTACAAAAACAAGATGCAACAAAAAGAAGTGAATCAGGCATGGACTAACACTAACGAAGTTGTTCTAAAGAAGAAGAGAAATATTAAAGGTGCTAGGAATAGACACACTAAATAAGAGAAGACAAAATTTTCATTTTTGTCTCAAAAATTGGGTTCACCCACTTGGTTTCACTCACCCTTGTTGGATAAAAAAACAACTATTTAATTTAAGACGAAATTTTTGATTTGCGAAGCTATGATTCGAGTCAAGAAGAAATCATGATTGAAATCACAAGATATTGTGAATCAATTCAAGTTAAATTCCCGATTCGATTCAATTTGAGAAAATCCTAAATTTAGCTTCATGAATACATTTGATTCAATTTAGAGATATCTCTTGATTCGAGTCACGAGAGTCTTTTATTCGAGTCAGTCTTAGTTTATAATTCAAAATAAATAAATAATCCAAAAGCAAATCCCAATTGTCACAATGTTCATGATTTGAATCACACTTAGTACATCATTTGAATCAAATCACTCCACATCTTGACTTAAGAGTTATAACTTGTTATTCAAGCCATGTTTGATGAAACAAAAAAAGGAGCAATTTGCTAGGATCAACAAGGTACACTATCAAGGATCAAACACTCTTATTTTATTGAGTAATGAAGGGTCTCAATGGTACAATATCATAATATCCAAAGCGATTACAATATAACTCATATGTGAATAAAGTACAAACACAAGAATATTAAATAATAACCAAATTACAAATACACAAACAAACTATAACATATACACCCAAATTAGCAAAAACATCAAAACAAATAAAGGATACCATACGGTAACGTGATTGTACTTTCACCGCTAATTAGGGAATTTATTCATATATTTCGATGAATCCAAAGTAATGGGATGTGAAGAAGAACTCTCTAGTAAGATACACAACGTATTGCGAGCCTTACAACTCTAGGGAATGTCTAGGTAGTAATGATCATTGAAATTCTTGAAGCTTTCGATGTAAATGCCAACCATTTTTTTCAATTGATAGAACAAAATCTTTTGGGTTGGAACCTCATTCTTATATTCTCACTAATACTGAAATACCTTCACATAAGTCCAACTCAAGTGTAATTATGAGGGAAAAATCTTAAATAATTCATAACTCCAACCTCAAACTCATTGAAAGGAATTTTAGATAGTATCATTTTAGAAAATAAACACTTACGTTAGGGCAATGCACATATATCGAAGCAACTGGACAGTCTTTTATTGGCCTCTCTCTCTGTATGTAAGACTAGTCACTAAGAAAATAACTTACGCCCAATGGGAATTATCCATTTAATGTTATTTATTAAAGATGGAATCCATTAACATGATGTCCCTTTTCACCTAGGGAAAATGATCTACTTCAGCGGGAAGCTCAAGATCACAATGTTCCCTTTAAACCATATACTGAATTTTTTACTGTCTTGCCATACTATTGGACAAAAAAATACCAATTAGTCATTCATTTCAAACTAAATACCAAACTGCCACACTTTCAAAAAAAAAGTATTATTGTTTGACTACAACCGCCCATTTAAAGGGCGGCAGTGTGCAAAAATATGGCAGTCGTCCATTGAATGGGCGACAATGTTAAAGAGAAAAGAAATTTCGGTCATTGAATGGGTGACATTGTTATAACGTTATATTTCTAAACTAATTAAAAATGAAGTAAATTTTAATTATAAATAATATAATATTAATAATGTTAATTGATTATAGTTATTTATATTTAATGAAGTGTTAAAATAATTAAAATAAAAATAATTGTTATAATTAAAATATATTTAATTATAAATAAAATAACAATAAAGACAAATGAATAACAATGGAAAGGAATTTTATTTATTTATTTAATTAAAAAGAAGTATATTAAACTCATATCTAGCCTTGATTTTGACTTGTTTGACGAAAGCGTTGGTGGGTTCCACATGCAGGAGCTTGTCCAATTCGAGTAGACCTTCTACGATTTTCATCAAAATTTGTTGGCTGAGTAAACGATCCCGCATCATTCCTAGGATTCATACATTCAACGACCATATCATCATCAAACTCATCAATTGTCGTCGTCGCACTTCCATAACTTAATTTTGTTCCCTTGTTATTCCAATTTGGTTAGGTGGTAGGTGGCATTGAGTTATTCTTATAGGGGTGTAGAGTTGTTGGTCTTGGGATGTATTAAGGGTGAGGGTTGGTGAGTGGTAAAAAGGCATTTGAGCAATGTCAACAACCCCAGATGTCATAGATAATCAATGCATCAGAAGAAGATGCACCGACTATAATTCCAAACGAAGATGTTGAAGAAGAAAATGAGGCATAAGCTGATCATTACTTTACTACTTTATTTGAAGAAGGAGACAATGTTGATCCAAAAGAAATTGATGAAGACGACAATGATGAACAACACATTCTAGTGAGGAATGTTTTCTGCCCATCTGCCCACATGACAAACCTGTGCTTAAGTGAAGATCAACCATCCTTCGAATGGCCACACATGCCTCGTCTTCCGATGGAGGGTGACATAGATGTGGGTAACCAATTTAAAAATAAATATGATTGTGTGATTTCCATAAAGAAATATCACATGAAACACTGTGTGTATTTTAAGTTGACAGATTCCAATAAGAAGAGATATGTAATATGCCGTAAAAATGATACATGTAAGTTTCGTCTATTGTCGTCCTATAGGAAAAGAAGTGACTTACGGGAAATAGGCATTATGACCCCCCCATAGTTGTTCAACAACTATCTTTAATCAGGATCATCAGAAACTTAGCTCTCACCTGATGTCTCAACATTTAATTCCTTTTATAGACACGGATCCTTCAATCAAGGTGAGTGTTTGTATCAGTAAAATTGTTTCTGAATACAACTTCACTCCGTCATACAGGAAAACATGGATTGCAAGGAATAAAGTAATTGAACAGGTATACGATAACTGGGAGAACTCATACAAAGAAATTCCACATTACTTGTTAGCACTTAAAATTTTTGTTCCTAGTACAGTGGTGGAAATGGAAACCCTACCCATATATACAGATGAAGGCACTCTTGTTGAAGGGAAACATATCTTCCACGACTATTTTGTACATTCCAACCTTACATTAGAGGCGATGCATATTACAAGCTTATACATCAAATTGATGGAACTTGGTAATATGGTAAGTACAAAGGGACGCTACTTATTGCGGTAGCATAGGATCGCAACAGTAATATTTTCCCAGTTGCTTTTTCCCTTGTGGAATGTCAGACAACTAAAGGTTGGAGTTTCTTTATACAAAACTTGAGAAGGCATGTTGCTCCTCAACCTGACCTATGTTTGATTTTAGACATGCATGCATCAATTGAAAGTGCATACAATAACCCAAATAATGGTTGGCATAATCCTCCATCTATGCATGTCTACTATACCAGACACATTGTGTAAAATTTCATGAGAAAAATCAAGGATAGAAACCTCCAAAAAAAGTTATTAACATGGGTAAGTATCTATCTATTTGCTAACAATATATCTTAGTCACTTATATATTATATCATTAACCCATTTTTTAACATATATGGTATGCTTTAAACCAACCAACATTTAACTATTATTGGAATGAAATTAGCAAGGCTAATGGTGATGCTTTAACGTGGATAGACAATATTCCAGTAGAAAATGGACGAGGGCATTTGACGGGGGTCTGTGTTAGGGTCACATGACAACGAACCTCGTTGAGTAAGTGAATTCAGTCTTTAAAGGCATCAATAATCTGCACATTACAGCATTGGTAATTGCAACATATTATAGACTGGGACCGTTATTTACTAAAAAGGGTGCAAAGTGGAGTGCAGTTTTGAATTCTAGGCAAATATTTACTGACAATTGCATTAAGGTGATGAAATAAGAAACATCAAAATCCAACACGCATCGGGTAAGAATTTTTTACTACAATCAAAACACTTTCAATGTGAAGGAGACAATGGACCATAGTGAGGGGAAGCCTATGGGAAATTACAAGGTCAACCTAATAAATGGTTGGCATGACTACGGAAAGTTTCAGGCATACCGTGTCCGTTTTTCACATGTTATCGTTGCATGTTCTACGGTGCGCCACGACGCTAACACTCTTTTGTCCAACATTTGCAAGGTTGCAAACCTTTTTGGGGTTTACAACACAAGCTTTCCAGAGCTACCTGTAAGACCCAAATTTTGACCCCTAAGATCCCTCATGCCATCTCATAGCTTTGCATTGGCATTAGGATCACACCTTGGTATCCTCCTCACCTATCATTCATTGGGTTTGGATTAGGAGAGATCACAAAGAATTTTTGTTTGTATCATACTTTATTTTCTTTGTTAACTAACCAAAATACAAAAATACGTCTAGTGTAGCTTTGTTTCTTTATTAGGTAATGTGTGTGTCCATCTATGCCTCATCTAACTCACAACTAGGATTTGAGACCCTCAATGCAAGAGATCAAGAAAGCAAAGGTCAGCATTGGTTCTAATAATCATATATGGATCCCCATGTTCTTTATTTGTCATTTTGATCAAGAATTCATCAAGATTTTGAAGTTTGTTTGTCAAGGAAGCCCTAATTCATCTGGGTATCTTGTGTGCCTTCCTCAACAAGTTTCTTAAACATTTGGTCAAATATATCATGGGTTACTTCATTTTACATCACCATATGCATATATGATCCATGAAATTCTGGTATCAGATATGAGATGTCGAAGGTAATGTCACGACACTAATATCTGAACAATATAAACAGGATAACAAATAAAGAACAGTAATACAAGTGACACAAGCAATTGTTAACCCAGTTCGGTGCAAACTCACCTACGTCTGGGGGCTACTAAGCCAGGAAGGAAATCCACTAAACAGAATTAGTTCAAAGACTCTCAGTAAACAACTTCAAGTTACAGTCTTTTCACCTAATCTCTACCCGTGTGACTTCTATCTAAGAACTCTTAGATATGAGATCCTACTCACTCCCCCTCAATCACAACAGTGATGTAAAAAACAAATATTACAATGAAAGAATACACTCTTCAAGAAGACATACTTGATCTTGCTTAAAAGCTTCAACCAAGTAAACACACGCTCATGCTTCAAAGCTTAGAGTGGACAAATTACAACTCAAAAGTCAGTCCAATTCAATCATCTATGGATGAATGAATGGCTCACAATACACACTACCACACAAGACTAAAACCCTTATTCTCTCTCAATATTTCGTTCGTTATTTCTTGTGTGTTAAAACCAGGTTTTCCATGCCCTTTTTATAGAAGCGTTTGGCTGGGCTTGGACATCATAAAACCCTAAAACTATTTTCCATTCGTATCTTCTTATGACAGCTGATTATATCTTGTTGGAAAATAAGTCAATCTGTTTTAGTTACTGATTGAATGACGCGTTCAATCATCTCATCAATCACACATAGATTAGCATAAAAAGCGCAATCACACAATACATAACATTGATACTGAATGTTCTGTATACAGATGTCTTGACATTGGGTCTGACATCTCAGCATAATCCTGCACATTCACATTTTAAACACCCTGCAAGAACCTGTTATCTTATGTCAAGACAACACTTGTGAAAACTTGTGAACACTGTAGGTTTTACCAAAATTGATGCCAACACATAGAACCAACAAACTCCCCCTTTGGCAAATTTTGGCTAAAACATACATCAGATCATTTGTTTCACAAGAGTATAATCACATCATCAGTTTAGCAGCAGAAGTTATAAAACACACATTACTAGCTAAAATAGCAACTAGTAAACACATATTAAACACACATGCGCTTGTACTCCTCCTCCCCCTCAGTCTGCTCAACACATACATCACCTGTAACATACACCTCCCCATCTGACATCACTTTCAACATTACCTGTACTAAACAGATTATCTCTAATATACATCCTCTTCAACATCATCTGTCATCTGTCTATAGTATAGCATAGCTACTTTAGCTACAGCTACTACAACTACTTCTCCCCCTTTTTAGACAAAAGAGACCAACGAGACAAAATAAATGTCTATTAGTCAAACAGAATGTCACACAGAATGTCAAAGCAGATTGTTAGGTGTTACAGATCCACAAACATACACAGCTATACAAGCTGAGATAAAAGTCCAGAAAAACCAAAAAGAACCCAGAAAAAAAAATACATCAAGGGATCAGAACATGACTTCCAAAAGAACCACTAGAACATCCATCACAACACACCATCATAAGAGTGAGGGATAACTTCAACAAAGCTAGTCAGAGGAGCTTGCATCTTCATCAACATCAGAACCAGAGCTACCACTTGTTTCATTTTTAGATTCAGACCTCTCACTAGAGGTTTAGGCTTCTGTTTCCTTGTCCTGTCCAACATTATCTCTATCAGGTTGCTCCAAGCTTTCAATCAGAGCCTCCAAAGCTTCCTTCCTGGCTTTTGCTACCCTTATCCCAGTATCCAATTCCTTACAAGTTTCTTTCAGCTCAGAAATATGGCCACCTTTTGAGGTTGGCTTCTTCACAGCAGATGTCATGACAATGTCCTCGACGTGACTGCCTTCAAACAATTTGTAATGAACTGATAAATGAGGTTTTCTTCTACTAGGAAGATCATTTGTGCTCAGAATTACAGGTTGCTGGCTCAGGATAATCCCATAAATTATTGAGGGAAAAGCTATGGGCAGCTTAACTGCATTTGTAGAAGCATGTTTGACAATTTGTTCAAACATAAATCTACGATAATCAAATTTCAGCTTGGTTCTAACAACAAAGATGAACCTTCCAAGGGCATTTGGAATTGTAGAGATGTGATTGGTTGGCACCCAATTTGCTGACCCTATCTTGTGCAAAATAGCATATTTCACAATTAGCTTCTCAGCAGGGAGATGCTTATTACTGGGCCATTCCTTCACCTGTCTAGCAGTTATTTCCCTACAGACCTCATTGTTTGTGGCTTCCAGTTCACATGCACCTTGTGTTCCTCTTCCTAGAAACTTATTAATCACAGTTGGAGAAAAAGTGATACACTTCCCCCTTACAAACACTTTACAAAACTCCTTGCTGTTTTTATCAGCAATGTCTTCAAGGATGTTGACCACAAATTCTTTCACCAGTCCTTCATAACACTGAGATAACCCAGCAACAATTTTCATTAATCCAGCAGTTTTAATAAGGTCCGTGACCTCTTTGACCTCCACAGCATCCTTGCCCAATTCTCTCTCCATCGCCACCCTTCTTTGGATTACAAATTTCCATTTTGCTGCTCCATCTTCAAGATGGAAAGAAATATTGTCCAGGTGTACAACAACAACTTTTGTAGGGGATTTCCTAACAGTTGTCCTCTTGACAGGGGAGATGTCAGGGATATCTTCTTCAACATCTTCATCTGAGTCAAAAATTTCTCTCACTTTCCTCTTCTTTACCTCAACTTTGCTCCAAGATTTTGAGGGGCCTACACTAGTAGCCTTCTTAGCAGTTTTGGCTGACATCATTTCAGCCACAGACCTACCCTTTCTAGTCTTCATTCTCTTAGCTACACTAGGATTCAAGTGATGAAGCAAGCTATCATCTTGATCATCCGAACTATCAACTTCTAAGTCAATCACCTTCTTTGCAGAATCATGCTTCCTAGACTGTGAAGCATTGGCAGTAGGTGATGCCATAGATTTCTTATCAGACAAAGTTTGCCCTAACGAGCACAAACCTTCAGCAGCTATATCTTTTTCATACCTAGAGGAATCATCATCCTTCTCATTGTGAGGTCCAACCTCAGGAGAGGGGTCCCTTCTTGATAGAGGAGTAGAAACTCCCTTTATAGATTGTCCTTCATTGAGAATCCTAGTGACTAGGTTTCTTATGACACGATCAGTGTGATGCATGTCGTCCTTACAACTAGGGGTATAAGTAGAGCTGGAGGGGATATTGGAACTGTTACCTTGAGTAGGGCATACAATGGAGGATGAACCAGGAGCGTCGCCTGGAATGACAGACAGGGGAATCACGTCCAAAATATCTTCATCAAGAAGGTCCATAGAAGGCGTTATATCTTTGTGAGCAGGTTTGGTAGTCTTAGAACTAGATGGTGAAGGATGTTGTGACATCTTGTTGTTCTTTTGGAAAGGTTTCTATTGCCCTAGAAGAGAAGGTTGATGAAGTCGAAGGAAGGTGGAAATGTTTGAGTAGAGGTTGCGTGTGAAAAGGAAATAGATGGAAGTTCCAATACTAGGTGATGATTTACCATAAATGGGGCACTTTATTTTAAGTGTGCGGACAATATTTTTATTACCTTTTCCACTCCAAATTAATTGCTACAAATTCTCATAGATACAAATCCCTAATTTCCCTCTTAGACATTCAAATTGATTAGCATCCAAAGCCTTTGTAAATATATCAGCTAACTGCATTTCAGTAGCAACATGCTCCAAGGCTATGATTTTATCTTCCACTAGTTCTCTAATAAAATGATGACGAATATCAATATGTTTTGTCCTGCTGTGCTGAATAGGATTCTTAGAAATATTTATAGCACTCAGGTTGTCACAGTACAATGTCATGACATCTTGCGTGAAATTGTATTTAGTCAACATTTGTTTCATCCAAACCAGTTGAGAACAACTACTTCCAGCTGCTATATATTCAGCTTCAGCAGTGGACAGAGACACACAATTTTGTTTCTTACTAAACCATGATATTAAGTTGTTCCCCAAGAAGAAACATCCTCCTGATGTGCTTTTCCTATCATCAACACTTCCAGCCCAGTCAGCATCACAGTATCCAGTCAGCATATATCCAGATCCATGAGTGTACAACATACCATAGTCACTGGTGCTATTGACATATTTCAGTATCCTTTTCACTTGGCTTATGTGACTGACTTTTGGTTCAGCTTGATATCTAGCACAAACACCTACAGCAAAAGCAATGTCAGGTCTGCTTGCTGTGAGATATAACAAACTCATTATCATGCTTCTGTAGAGACTTTGATCTACACTAACACCATTTTCATCTTTGGAGACTTTCATATGAGTAGGAGCAAGTGTCCTTTTATGACTTGCATTCTCCATGCCAAACTTCTTAAAAATATTTTTGGCATATTTGCTTTGAGATAGAAAGATAGAATCTTCCATCTGCTTGACTTGTAGCCCAAGAAAATAGGTCAGCTCTCCAACAAGGCTCATTTCAAATTCAGACTGCATTTGTTTAACAAAATGTTCGACCATCTTATCTGACATCCCACCAAACACAATGTCATCCACATATATTTGAGCCACCATGAGTTTTCCTCCTTCATTCTTAACAAATAAGGTCTTATCAATGCCTCTCTTCCTGTATCCATTGTCAATGAGAAACACTGTGAGTCTATCATACCAAGCCCTAGGAGCTTGTTTCAAACCATAGAGGGCTTTCCTCAACTTATACACATGCTTTGGAAGATTTGGATCTGTAAACCCTTTAGGTTGTTCAACATACACTTCCTCATTTAAGTAACCATTCAAGAAGGCACTTTTTACATCCATTTGGAACAGTTTAAACTTCAGAATATATGCCACTCCAAGCAATAGTCTAATGAACTCAAGGAGAGCTACATGGGCAAATGTTTCATCAAAGTCAACTCCTTCAACTTGAGTGTATCCTTGTGCTACTAATCTTGCTTTATTTTTAGTAACCACCCCTTGTTCATCAGATTTATTCTTGTAAACCCACTTTGTTCCAATAACATTTATTCCTTCAGGTCTTGGAACCAGTTCCCATACTTCATTTATCTTGAATTGGCCTAACTCTTCCTGCATGGCATTGATCCATAATTCATCATTCAGGCTTCCTTGACATTCCTAGGCTCAATCTTGGACACAAAATAGCCATGTGAGATCACTTCCCTTGATGTAGTTGTGACCCCTTTATTTGGGTCTCCTATGATGAGATCTTTAGGATGATCCTTCTGAATTCTGATAGAGGGTCCCTTATTAATTTTGTCAGCTTCAGGTTCAGCTTGAGTGAGTTCACTCTCATTACTTTTGTCTGGGAAATCAACTAGGGCATCATTTAGAGATGTCTCAACATCGTCTGTGACATCAGCCTGTTGATAATCAACCACAACATTGATAGATTCCATCATTACTTTTGTTCTGGAATTAAAGACTCTAAATGCTCTGTTGTTTGTTGAGTAGCCCAGAAATATTCCTTCATCACTCTTGGGATCCATCTTCCTTCTTTGTTCATGATCAATCAAGATATAACATTTACTACCAAACACATGGAAGTATTTGACAATAGGTCTTCTTCCTTTCCAGACTTCATATAAAGTAGTAGGAGTCCCTTTCTTCAAGGTTACTCTGTTGTGAACATAGCAGGCTGTGTTCATAGCTTCAGCCCAGAAGTGGTAGGGAAATTTCTTAGCATGAATCATAACTCTGGCAGATTCTTGAAGAGTTCTACTTTTCCTTTCTACCACACCATTTTGCTGAGGGGTAATGAGAGATGAGAACTCATGACTAATTCCTTCAGATGCACAGAATCCAGCAAATTTGTTGTTCTCAAATTCTTTCCCATGATCACTTCTGATTCTGATAACCTGACTTTTATTTTCTCTTTGAAGTCTTAGGCAAAGATCTTTGAATACCTCAAATACATCATATTTTTCCCTTATAAAATTGACCCAAGTGTATCTTGAGAAGTCATCCACCACCACATAAGCATACTTTTCTCACCAAGACTTTCCACCTGCATAGGTCCCATCAAGTCCATGTGGAGAAGTTCCAGCACTCTGGAAGTTGTGTCATGTCTGAGCTTCTGATGTGACATCTTTGTCTGTTTTCCAATCTGACACTCCCCACAAACTCTTCCTTCATTAATCTTTAAGTTTGGGATTCCTCTGACAGCTTCAACAGATATAATCCTCTTCATTCCTTTAAGATGCAGATGGCCCAATTTTTGATGCCATAGCTTCACTTCTTCTTCTTTGGCTAGAGTACACATTGATGAATAACCAGTTTCTTGAGAACTCCATATATAGCAGTTGTCCTTAGACCTGACTCCTTTCATGATCACTTCATTTTCTTTATTAGTAATCAGACATTCAGTTTTTATGAAGTTTACATTTAGACCTTGGTCAATAGTTGACTGATGCTGATTAGGTTTGTAGTCAGTCCTTTAACAAGTAGCACATTGTCAAGGTTAGGGACTCTAGGGAAGTTTAGCTTTCCAATCCCCTTGATTTCACCCTTTGCTCCATCACCAAAGGTTACATAGCTGGTGGCATGAGGATGAAGGTCAATTAGCAGGTTTTTGCTTCCAGTCATGTGTCTGGAGTATCCACTGTCAAAATACCAGTCTTTTTTGGCTGAAACCCTGAAGGAAGTGTGAGCTATCAGGTTAGTAGCACCAGTCCTAGGAACCCATTATTTTCTGTTGACAGGGATGTGGTGTTTGGATCTAGGTTGATGATGAGAAGGACTAGGATAACCATACAACTTAAAGCAGAATGGTTTTATGTGGCTAAATTTTCCACAGTAATGACATCTCCATCTTTGGTGTTTGCCTTTATGTTGTCTTTCCTTATGATGTTGTGACACATTATGTGACATCTTTGGTTTGCTACCAGTGTGGCTACACTCAGGTTTGGATTCATTGAACCCAAGGCCAGACTTGTCTCTTGCCATTTTTCCAGTCTGGAGAATTTTGTCTAAGGTGTCAGATCCATTGTTTAGCATTATGATATACTTTGTCATCTCATCCAGTTTGGAGTTCAAGAACACTGCTTCAGTCTTCAACTTAGAGATGGTTTCCAAGTGTTCTGTCTTCTCATCCTCCAGTTGTGTTATCAATTTCTTCTGACTTTCCACTTGTTGACACACTTCTTCACTTCTGTGACACAACTTTCTATAGGTAGTGGCTAACTCATCAAAGGTTACTTCATCATCACTTGAGCCTTCATCAGAACCCCATCTTCCAGTCAAGGCAGTCATAAGATTTGCAGACTCTCCTTCTGTTTCACTTTCATCAGACCAAGTAGCAGCAAGACTCTTCTTCTATTTCTTGAGGTAGGTCCCACATTCAGCTCTAATGTGTCCATACCCATCACATTCATGACACTGAACTCCTTTTCCTTGTTTGGACTTTTCATCAGATCTTGTTCTTCTTCCAGCATCATTGGACCTACTGATGTCAGATGAGATGTTCTTGACATTAGACTTAGACCTTACATCCATCTTTTTCAGAAGTTTGTTGAACTGTCTCCCCAGTAATGCTACATCATTTGCCAGATCTTCATCAGTATCTTGACCACTTTCTTCCTCTTCAGTGTTTGACATGAAGGCTATGCTTTTGACTTTCTTATCAGATCCATCACACATTCCCAACTCAAATGTTTGGAGGGATCCAATTAGCTCATCCATTCTCATATTGCAAATGTCTTGAGATTCTTCTATGGTTGTCACTTTCATGGAAAATCTCTTGGGAAGTGACCTGAGTATTTTCCTCACTAGTTTTTCATCTGACATCTTCTCACCCAGGGCTCCTGAGGCATTAGCAATTTCAAGGATATTCATATGAAAATCATGAATATTTTCATCTTCTTTCATCCTCAAATTTTCAAACTTGGTAGTGAGCAGCTGCAATCTAGACATCTTCACTCTAGAGGTGCCTTCATGAGTGGTTTTGAGAATACTCCAAGCATCTTTAGCCACCTCACAGTTGTTCACCAGTCTGAAGATGTTCTTATTAACCCCATTGAATATAGCATTCAATGCTTTAGAGTTTCCAAGGGCTACTTCATCCTCCTCCTTGGTCCATTGTTCCTCAGCCTTCTTATCAGTTGTAACTTCTCCTTCCTTAGTAATAACTGGATGTTTCCAGCCTGTTAGAACAGCCTTCCAAGGCTTATTATCCAAAGATTTCAGGAAGGCTACCATTCAAGGTTTCCAGTAGTCATAGTTAGATCCATCCAGAATTGGTGGTCTGTGAATAGATCCTCCGTCTCTATCCATAGTACCAAAAAGTAACATCCCTAGATCTCACCTAGAACCAGAGCAGGATGCTTGCTCTGATACCAATTGAAATTCTGGTATCAGATATGAGATGTCGAAGGTAATGTCACGACACTAATATCTGAACAATATAAACAGGATAACAGATAAAGAACAGTAATACAAGTGACACAAGCAATTGTTAACCCAGTTCGGTGCAAACTCACTTACGTCTGGGGGCTACTAAGCCAGGAAGGAAATCCACTAAACAGAATTAGTTCAAAGACTCTCAGTAAACAACTTCAAGTTACAGTCTTTTCACCTAATCTCTACCCGTGTGACTTCTATCTAAGAACTCTTAGATATGAGATCATACTCACTCCCCCTCAATCACAACAGTGATGTAAAAAACAAATATTACAATGAAAGAAGACACTCTTCAAGAACACATACTTGATCTTGCTTAAAAGCTTCAACCAAGTAAACACACGCTCATGCTTCAAAGCTTAGAGTGGACAAATTACAACTCAAAAGTCAGTCCAATTCAATCATCTATGGATGAATGAATGGCTCACAATACACACTACCACACAAGACTAAAACCCTCATTCTCTCTCAATATTTCGTTCGTTATTTCTTGTGTGTTAAAACCAGGTTTTCCATGCCCTTTTTATAGAAGCGTTTGGCTGGGCTTGGACATCATAAAACCCTAAAACTATTTTCCATTCGTATCTTCTTATGACAGTTGATTATATCTTGTTGGAAAATAAGTCAATCTGGTTTTAATTACTGATTGAATGACGCGTTCAATCATCTCATCAGTCACACATAGATTAGCATAAAAAGCGCAATCACATAATACATAACATTCATACTGAATGTTCTGTATACATATGTCTTGACATCGGGTCTGACATCTCAGCAAAATCCTGCACATTCACATTTTAAACACCCTGCAGGAACCTATTATCTTATGTCAAGACAACACTTGTGACAACTTGTGAACACTCTAGGTTTTACAAAAATTGATGCCAACACATAGAACCAACAATCCTCCATGAGCCTCTAAGAGCAAATTAACTTCAAGTGTGCAAGTTGGTTCAAGGAGGTTGACCAAAAAAGTCAACTGATCAAATCTAGGGTTTCCTAGACCCTATCTCCTGCAATTTTTGTCATATGAAAATGATTCCAAGAGAAACATTACTCTTTATGACATTCCAAACAAATTACATGTTGTTATCAAGAGCTAATTTTACTTGAAAAGTCATTTTTTAATTGTGAAAGATTATAGGTCATTTTGTTTGTGCCCTAGATAGAAGGTAAACTTCCAAGAACCATATCTTCCTTAATTTTTATGATATTAAGATGATCAAAGTTTCATGATTAATTTCAAGATGTTTTCTTCAACTTTTCTTCTTTGAGAAAGATCAAATTATACTTGCAAAGTCATGTTCCATGAGGAAACATTATAGATCCATTTTGGTCATCATCATTGAACAAGCAATTTTCCTCAACTTCTAAAATTCATAACTCCATCATTCAAGCTCCAAATGGTTTCAAATTTGTTATCCAATTTAAGAGGTTTGAAAGATATACAACATTGTAGAAGGAGATAAGTTCATTTGAAGCTCACATCAAAAGTTATTCAAGGTGGAAAAAGGGTTCATTTGACTTTTAACTTAGAAAATTCTAAGTATGTTTGATACCTCCAACTTCAAGGTCAGAATTTACCATGTTCCAAGCTTCAAATGGAAAAAGTACCAACATCAAAGCTGTTCCCCATAATGATAGATTTTCGAAGAGCCCAAGATCACTTTATTTGGATGAGAATTGGAGGACTTGCGCATAGGTTCTTTTCGTGGCTTAATTTAGAAACTTTTGAACTCCGATTGATATACAACTTTGCATGGCTTCATGTGATGACCTCAGTAGTATTTTGGCATGAATTGAAGTAGATTGCAATCATCATTTATGCCTGAACACACGGCCATGCACCCATGCACCATGGAATTGTTATTTTGGGTTCAAACTTTGAATGGTGTGGAAATCAAATGCTTTGCCTATAAATTGAAGTGCATTGCCTCAGATTGAAGGAGGGCCCTTTCCCAAGCTTTGCCAATCAATCCCATATCCTCACTCTATAGAATGCCTTGAATATTTCTTTAAAATAGAGCTCTTGTTCAATTTTTGTTTGTGAACAAGAACTTCAAGGATTCATTGCCATTTTCATTCCATTAAGCTTCTGCAAGTAGAGGAAGAGAAACCAAGTGGAATTGCATCAAGAATCGAGCTCCAAAGCATCTGACAGAAGGTGATTGTTCTGTATACATATGTCTTGACATCGGGTCTGACATCTCAGCAAAATCCTGCACATTCACATTTTAAACACCCTGCAGGAACCTATTATCTTATGTCAAGACAACACTTGTGACAACTTGTGAACACTCTAGGTTTTACAAAAATTGATGCCAACACATAGAACCAACAATCCTCCATGAGCCTCTAAGAGCAAATTAACTTCAAGTGTGCAAGTTGGTTCAAGGAGGTTGACCAAAAAAGTCAACTGATCAAATCTAGGGTTTCCTAGACCCTATCTCCTGCAATTTTTGTCATATGAAAATGATTCCAAGAGAAACATTACTCTTTATGACATTCCAAACAAATTACATGTTGTTATCAAGAGCTAATTTTACTTGAAAAGTCATTTTTTAATTGTGAAAGATTATAGGTCATTTTGTTTGTGCCCTAGATAGAAGGTAAACTTCCAAGAACCATATCTTCCTTAATTTTTATGATATTAAGATGATCAAAGTTTCATGATTAATTTCAAGATGTTTTCTTCAACTTTTCTTCTTTGAGAAAGATCAAATTATACTTGCAAAGTCATGTTCCATGAGGAAACATTATAGATCCATTTTGGTCATCATCATTGAACAAGCAATTTTCCTCAACTTCTAAAATTCATAACTCCATCATTCAAGCTCCAAATGGTTTCAAATTTGTTATCCAATTTAAGAGGTTTGAAAGATATACAACATTGTAGAAGGAGATAAGTTCATTTGAAGCTCACATCAAAAGTTATTCAAGGTGGAAAAAGGGTTCATTTGACTTTTAACTTAGAAAATTCTAAGTATGTTTGATACCTCCAACTTCAAGGTCAGAATTTACCATGTTCCAAGCTTCAAATGGAAAAAGTACCAACATCAAAGTTGTTCCCCATAATGATAGATTTTCGAAGAGCCCAAGATCACTTTATTTGGATGAGAATTGGAGGACTTGCGCATAGGTTCTTTTCGTGGCTTAATTTAGAAACTTTTGAACTCCGATTGATATACAACTTTGCATGGCTTCATGTGATGACCTCAGTAGTATTTTGGCATGAATTGAAGTAGATTGCAATCATCATTTATGCCTGAACACACGGCCATGCACCCATGCACCATGGAATTGTTATTTTGGGTTCAAACTTTGAATGGTGTGGAAATCAAATGCTTTGCCTATAAATTGAAGTGCATTGCCTCAGATTGAAGGAGGGCCCTTTCCCAAGCTTTGCCAATCAATCCCATATCCTCACTCTATAGAATGCCTTGAATATTTCTTTAAAATAGAGCTCTTGTTCAATTTTTGTTTGTGAACAAGAACTTCAAGGATTCATTGCCATTTTCATTCCATTAAGCTTCTGCAAGTAGAGGAAGAGAAACCAAGTGGAATTGCATCAAGAATCGAGCTCCAAAGCATCTGACAGAAGGTGATTTTTCTCAAACTTCTCTTCTTAGATTCTCTCTCATTTCTCAAGATCTTGACTCAATTTGTGGATGGCTAAAGTCCTATCAACGTAGGGAATGTTCCTGAGTTGTTTTGAGGTTGAATCAAAGAAACTCAGGTTTGACACCTCGAATTTCAACTCCAATTTCCTGATTATATAGTGAGAGTTGGAAGAATTGGAGGTCATATGCGGATTACTTGCATTTTTCTCTTTAAAATGCTATGTGATCCATTCATTGTTTTGAACCTTTTTGGTCTGACCAGTCCGGCGAAGCTTGCCGGAGAAGATGATCGGAGCTAGGGCTCAGGTGGTGTGTTGGCTCATCCTTCACCCTCAGAACTTGATTGCATATTTTATTCTGGTATCTTATTTTTAATTACCAAGTGTGTACATGCGGTTGACCGAAGCATTGGTGGAAATGCGTGTGCGTGGCCATCAGATCAGCCACCTCAATTAATAAGGGAGATCTGATGACCCTTGTTTTTTCTGATTTACTTCTTTTTCTAACTTGTTTTTTTAATTAGAATTTTCTTCCAAAATTCACCAAAATTTCACAAATAATTTCCTCTTCCCATTTTTGATTTAAAATTAATTTTTGGATTGAGTTTGATATTTTTAATGAATTTTGTGATTTTTGACTTGTTTTAATTGATTTTTAAATACTTATGACTTTTGAAAAATGCCAAAAAAAATAGTCAATGGTCCTTTGATCTTGTTTGACCTATGATAAATCTCGTGGCCATTTCTTTGGTGATTTGAAGGGGTTTTAGGTTTTTGACCTTTAGAAATTTATTTTCTTCATTTTAAAATTGGTTTTAAATTGGTTTAAGTGCTTTAATCTTTTGTTGAGCTATTGTATTGACTTTGTGTGGACTCAACTTTTCTTTGGCCTTGGTCTTGGTTGAATTGGACCTTGACTTGGTCAATACCATTGGATTTAGGGGGTTGATGAAGTTTGAACTTCATCCCTCAAGATGAATGAATGATATTGATCAAGTGAGTTTCATCCCTTGATCAATTTGGGATCTTTTTCATTTCATCTCTCCATCTTCATCCCATTTATTCCCCAATCATTTCTTGACTAATGACTTCTCATAGATCAAATACTAGTTGATTCATCAATGACCTTGTGTCAGATGAATCAAAATTAGCTTGATTGAGATAGATTCACCCCCTCTTATTTTTTTTTGTGGTATGCTTTAGGAGCTTGGTCTTGATACCTTGTCTCTAGCATGCATTAACACCAATATTATTATTGACCAGCCTCAGATAGTTGTAACTTCTACATAAGTTCAATTACGATTGCTTAACATGGCGCTAAATTTGTCCCAAAGGCAATATCATTTTTGTAAGTGAGATTGTAAATCTCCTATTCCTCATGGTATTGTGTGAAGATTTTGCTCCTTTTCCATTTGTGAGAGCTAGTGACATACTTGTTGATTTTATCCAAGTTGGAGCTCTTCTCATGAATGATTTATAGGTTCATATCTTCATGCTTGTGAGTGGATAGTTAAGTGTTCTCCAAAAAATGACTAAAACAATCTCTTCTTATTCCACTAACATTCACTAACATCTCTTTATATTGACTTTATTTAGTGCCATTTACTTTAATGCAATTTAAATTCTTGCACTTTATCATTCATTGTCATTTACATTCATGCAAATTGTTTATGTTTCAGTCATTTTCACTTTGCTCACTTGAACCATTGTATTTTTGTGCTTGTGATATCTTTGTGCTTGTGATTTTATTTTGTTTGTGGTCCTGGGACCTTAAAACACCTAATAAAAACAAAAACCTTAAAAAACACATTGGTGGACTATTGGATCTCTGTTTGTGACTTGATTTGGACCTATGGACTTAAAGTAGGCAACATTCCTGAGCTATGGAAGAACTTAGCCAATGCCATTAATTCGAGACCATTTCTTGGCCAATGTCATTCATCTGAAACAAGCTAGAGAGACTCCATTGGGTTTATTTAATACACTCTTTCTCTGTGTCTAAGCTGTTATTTTGATCTTATTGATATTATTTGATGCTTTTCTCTTTGAGTATGTTTCAAGGGACTTTTCATATGATACATCTAAAGGACATTGAAGATTGCTTGCTTTGGAGTGATTTCTTGGATATTTGGTTATCTTTATTTGATACCATTGGTCTTCTTATTAATTGCTTGGATGATTATGGCTTTGTTGCTTGCTTGACAATCCAAAGGAAATGGGTTTCTATCTGACATTATTGTCTTGTGGATGCTTCTCATGGGTTAGATATTTTCAACTTAAAACTTTTAAATCTTGTCTAGGATAATCCCTTCATCTCCCATTCTTCTTTAATTTCAAAATCTCCCTCTCATTTTCAAAACTTCTTTACTTGTTGTTTTCAACTTAGGCTTGTTTTAATGGGTAGAAACCTTGGCCTTATGCCATTGATTTTCAAAACATTTTCTTAATCAAACTTGTGAATAGACTTAATCATATTGACCTTATTTTTAAAAAGATAAAAAAAAAACTAACAACCTCATCTAATCATTTTGGCCATTTTGTGCCTTTTCCTTTTAACCTTTTCAAAAGAAAGCATTTAGATTTGAGTTATCTTTGGTTGAGATATAATTTTCCCATTCCATGATATGTTGAATGTAAAACTTCCCATTTATTAGGGGTTAATGGCATACTTGTTGATTGAATCCAAGTTGGAGCCCTCCCTCTTAAATGTTGTAAAACCCTCATTACCGGTGGATGTTTGGTTGAGTATTCTCCCATTGATAACAAAAGATCTTTAAGCTTTTGGTAAATCAGTCCATCCATCTTTGAAATTTTTACCACGAACTACGAGGTTTTGATCCCTCATTTTATGTTGGTACGTAGGTATAAGACCAAAAGCCTTACCAAACACAAAAATGTAAATAATGAATTATTTTCTCATCCCCTCATTCTATTTTTTTAGCAAACATCTTTTTCAACAAAACACTTACACACAAAAAGGGCTCTCTAGGAGTACCTAGGACACTTTGGGTGCTAATATCTTTCCTCCGTGTAACCAACCCCCTTACCTGTAATCTATGACATTTTATAAGTTTTGATTTGAAAACTTCTTATCTTTGGGTTTGTTCGTACTTTTTCCTTTTTCCTTTGGAAACAATAAAAGCGCGGTGGCGACTCTAGTTTTATTGACGTTGTGTTAGCCAATAGCTCAGTGGTCATGAATTTACCACTACACTACCATAAGATGAATATTGACCCATTTATGAAGGAGATCAAATTTTCCATGATCCAAGAATGCAGAGGAACAAGAAAGGTCGCCCAATGAGGACATGTATTAGACCAAAAATGTACACAATTCATAAGTTGGAGAGAAAATGTTCCATGTGTCGTCTTCCTAGTCACAACCGAACTCAGTGTCCCAATGTTAGAACTAGTAATAATTAATTTTTTATTTTGTTATCAAATATCATTTTCAAATTGCCATAAGCTTCTCAATTATTTGAACCATTACTCATTAAGTACCAAAGATAAATAACAAGAAACCAGATACCACAAAACGAACAACAACAAATCTAAATAAACAACACATACAACAAATATCAAGACAGATAAAAATACTTAACTATAATATTTCTAACTAATTACAACAATCAAACTAATATCATTTGGTCCAAACATCATTTCCCTCGCATCCTTATCATTTTTAGCTCGCACCCACCCACGTAGGGAATCTTGTATCTCAATACTTCTATTTTTTTTGCCCTCAGGTATGTATGCGTCTAATCAATGAATCAAATCCCTTTGTAGTTGCTCAAAACTATAGATGTTCCAGAAGAGCATTTCCATCGGAGGCTTGTCTCTCAAAAAAATCACTTTCCCTATGCGGCGACGGTACATGTTAGCACTATTACAAGAAAATGAGAAGAGATGTGAAAAATATATCACACCACACCTCTATTTATATCAGATCCTCCTCATGGAGTTGTACTTAAATAATAAAATAATCAAAGCATTCGTCTATTGCAGTGATGTAGTTATACTTAAATAATAAAATAATTAAACCATCCGCTCATTGCAGTGACGAAGTTGTACTTAAATAATAAAATACTCAAAGCATCCGCCCATTGCAGTGACAAAGTTGTACTTAAATAATAAAATAATTAAAGCATTCGTGTATTAGTTATACTTTTTAAATAAAATAATCAAAGCATCTGCCAATTACAGTGATGAAGTTGTACTTCTTTAATAAAATAATTATATACATATAAATCAGTTTAAATGATTTGAAATTAATTTATAATACTTAAAATATAATTAACATATTTTATTAATAATTAAAATATAATAAATAATTGAATTACATTAATTATATACGTAAAAATAAATTTAAATTATTTTATTATAACTATGAAACTAATTAATATATATTCCTTATTAATTGTTATATTTATTTTAAATATATTGATTAATATATATTTATTATTAATATTTTTTATTAATATTAATTATATTTATGATTCATATTTATTATATTTATTATTAATATTTATTAAAATTAAATTAAAGAATAATAATAATTTCATAACACAATGCCGCTCATTCGACTGCATTTTTATTTTTAGAGGCACCGCCCATTCTTTGTGCGGCAGCTCTATAATGTGACTTTTTTTTGTTTGAAAACATGGCATATTGGTATATATGAATGAAAAATGTGACATTGTGGTTATTTTCTTCTAATAGTGTGGCAATGTAGTAAAAAATTCCCATATACTCATCATTATTAACAAGCAAAATATCATGACTATCAGTCCTAGAATATGATCGAGACTCAATCCACCGCCTAACATTTTTATCATTATTCTCATCCAATTAAGCACCTAAACCCCTTAATATAAATGTGGTTCCTCGGTTCATCTCAATAGTCTACTAATGTCTTCAGCTTGACTATTGGGGTTTTGGGGAAAGGAAAACCCTTCGAATGACTTCTCTGATGTCGATCCTAAATAGGGCTGCTCCCTGTCTTCACCTACATTTAACTCAATCTTCTCTACATACAAGGACCCTCAGATGCATCGGTATCACGTCTAGAGCTTCCTACAACATTAAAGTTATCATTGGTCTTTATGAAATATATAAGAGGATATCTCTAGTAAGGAGGCCACGTCTAATATACATGAACAAGTGAATGGGTAAATAAAGAAATTTTAACCTCAAGAAGACCAGAGAGTTTGAGTCGAATGGGAAAAGGAAGGATCCCTATAAACCAAGAAATGTTTCCTAACTGTGAGAGCAAATGTAAAAGAACATAAGCAACAAATCAATTGTGAATGAGAAGTTGCAGAGAGAGATGAAAATAAAAGACTTTGTAACAATAGAAGAAAAAGAGAAATTCATGGTGATTGACCCCTTTTATGGGTAATCAAGAAAGAAAATCTACATATGAGATGAAAAATAATACTAAAAGGCAAGATCAATGACTCATGATTTATCTCGAGGCCATAATGGAACTTGAGTTCACTAGAGTGCTATAATGATGTTATCATTCCCTACCTTAGGAGACAAGGGCCACATAGATATAATTTATTGTGAAACATTCTGGATACAAGACAACCATTTAATATGCATGTTCTCGAGGTCACTTGCTCCCACTCACACATGTCCATCCCGACTTTAAGGTATGGATCTGTCATATCACATTAAGACGACCAAGAAAGCCGAGTAAGAGGGCATGTCTTAGAAATTTTCATCAATGTCCTAGCTTCATGGATGAGAGCAAGGACTTAGGGAGAAAATGTTTACGGACGACTAAATAATCCAACAAGACATACCCAACATCAAATGCCCAATCCAGAATACGCTCACGAAAAAGTGATGAACATGTAAGCCATCTCTAGAGGAACGCGTGCTACATTTGGACTATTTTCCTGTTATCAACCTTTAGATCTAATTAGATGATATCCTGTATTTTGCATCAGGCCAAACAGAAGAGGTTGTAATCGCCCATCGTATTTAAGCGCCTTTTCGTGCAACAAATATTTTTTATTCACTCTTGCAAAGTTACCCATCTCTAACATTACTCACTTGGGTGTTGAAGTACTAATTTCTTTGGTATAATCTCACTCCAATGCATCAGAAGCATCACCATCGTACCAAAAGAGCTCTACATCTATAGATCATTAATATTCTATTTCACATTGGAATATAAACTTTGTTAAATTAAAAATCCATATAAAAATCAATTAGGCTTTGAAGCGCCGCGAAAAATACAGAGCCGCCACCAGATTTTCTTTATTCCAAAGGAAAGGGAAAATAGCGATAAAACCCCAAATGAGAGAAACGGTCTCGCAACCAAGAGCGGATTCGGAAGTCGGTTATGCAAGGGGAAGGTATTAGCACCCCTCACATCCATGGTACTTCATGGGAACCACTTTCTTGTATCAAATGCATATGGATGTTTACTTATCTGTAAGTTGCTTGCTATCGGGAATGAGATGAGAGAGAAAATAAGTTTTAAGTTAGTGTGCTCGCCAAGGATTTGGGCTCTCGTGCTTACGTATCCCCATACGTGCAATAGGGAAGTCAGAGCTTCGTAGTTCGGCTCAAAAATTAAGTATTTGTTTGGTTGTTTTTACTGAACAGTATTGACGTTCGTGTGCTCATGTTTACTTGCTTGTATACTCTGTCATGGAGTGGAAAGCATTTGCTTGTTTGCGGTAAATTGGATACGCTTGGTTCACACTCTAGCAGTTAAACATTACTTGCTCGCACATGGAGGCTTAAGCTTCGTTCACGGTAGAATGGAAGCAACATGTCCTTTTCGAAAGGGATTTGAAGAGAAAGCCCTAAGGCAAAATATGATTCAATTTGTTAGGGTTGATTTTATGTACAGAGACAAGCATCAGACCCTTGGCTAGATACAATCAACGGTCCAATAACTCAGGAGTTGAGAGGACAATGTTGTCCTAACCACTCTTTTTCATCAAAAAATGATATTTTAATTGTGAAAAGAGTTTGGAAAATCTAATCATTAGAACTTAGAGGGCGACAAGTATCTGACCCTTGACTAAGTACAGTCAACGATCAAAGTACTTGGGAATTGAGAGGACAATGAAGTCCTAACTACTCTTTTTCTCCCTCATAGCACCTAGACCTAACTTGTTTGAATCATTAGATGTTTTAAGGGGGAAAGTCAAGTGTCGGGTCCTCAGGCTAGGTACGACCGACAACCCAATTACTTGAATGTTGTGTACAAACACGTACACCCCATTTGGCATTCCAATTTGTTATGAAAATGGTTTTGAAAAAGGTACTTGACGTTAGATCAAGCATTTGAATCTATTGTGAAAAGAGTGTGAGTGACGAATGGAGGTGAGAGATAGAATGAGTTTGAGAAAAGAATGGAGAAGTGATGATATAATGGATCGTGGAGTGGATGGAAAATATTTGATGTTGGATCAAACATTCATGTCGCAATGGTGTGAGTTTTATTCGGAAAACAACTTGACGTTGAATCAAGTACCTTTTGCTTCTTTTGAAATGCTTTGTTTATCGTTTTGTATTTTATCTTGGTTATTAACACGCATGGTGAACTAACTAGAAAGCAATAAATCTAACTATTACATGGATATGGGGTGGGGGGAACATTTGATCCACAATGGGGGGATGGATCCACACAATACAACATAAGGGAATGAAAGAAAAATACAAGTTATAAGTCATTAACTAAATACCAGGCCTACGGCATACAAGCGGCATGGTATTTCAAACAATACAAAGCTATTGAATGAGAATTAAATGGTTAGGAGCACGACTAGCTAGGAGTGAGCTTGCATCTCAAAATCACACGTGGTCACAAAACAACAAACGGATTAGCATGAGATAAAGTCTAATGAATGAGAATGATGCAACAATATGTAAGTACATACAATGGTTAGAAGCATGAGATAATCAATGAAAAACAATCAAAGATCTATCCTATGATCATGGCAAATGAAATTAGACATACAACGTATTCATCACCTAAATTGAAATGGGATTTTTAATTTAATCAAAATGATCATAAACCAACGAAATCAATTAAGTGGACAATTAAAGTGAACATTAATTCTAAAGGTTAAATCTACCTAAACATGAATTAGGATCCAACTAACATGGAAAGTTCACAATCCAAAATCAAGAATTGAATTCTAACGACTATGATTATACAAATCAAAATACGATATGCGGATTAAAATGGAAATTAAACCTAAAATCGAATCATGGTAAAAGTCAACAATTAGCCATATTATCTACTCTTGAATTAAAATAAACAAAAGACGGATTAACCAAAAGTTAACGACCTATCACACCACGATCAAGGCAAAATTAATCGATGTGAAATCAACTTATAAAAAATCCAAAATCTAATTAAGAAAACAAATGATTAAATCTAATCCATCTAATTAAACCATAATTTCTAATTAAGCCTAGGCAATGAACCAAATATTATCAAAAACCAATTCAACCTAATCCTAACATGATTAAAAAGGACAGAAACAAGGTTAAAATAAATTAAATTCATTAACATGAATTAATGAAGATTAGGGAAAGATTAGTCAAGAACAATGGGCCAAGGGTGAAATCTATGAACTGGGGGTGTTGGTGTAAGCTCTAGAGGTCAATACTTTTGGTACTTGTATCGAATTATTTATTAATAATAAAAGGATTTTTCTTTATTATGTTTGTTTAATAAAGTCCCTAGAGTAGCTAGTCTGTTTAATGTATCAAGTGTGACTTAATCATGAGATCCCATTAAACATAAGGACAATATTCTTAAAGTATTCGTAGTCGAGCTTTGTTGTGAAGTGGGATAACATTAAAGCATTAAGACTACTATGTATATAGACTTATGATCACATCTCATGGATCATGGATAAGGAGTTATCAAGTCTTAAACATAAGTATGAATATTGAGAGTAATATTTATACTGGATTGACCCGCTATGAGAATACTATATAGAATGTTATGCAAAGTGTCGTAAGTTATTCTCATGGTGATAATGGTGTATACCACTCTTCGACCTGAAACCACTATGGACCCTAGATGTAGAGTCGAGTGCCTTATTGTTGATCAAACATTGTCCGTAACTGAATGACCATAAAGACAGTTGATGGATACTCCACGAAGCATGCTGAGGGACATGAGTGACCTAGATGGAATTTGCCCATCCTGCGTAACATGATAAATGTCTATGGGCCCAATATTGAATTGGGCAAGGATGACACGGTCTATGCCTTGTGTTCAATATAGACATAAGGGCAAAATGGTAATTGTATATATAAGTATTATCACAAAAGGATTTGTCAGATCACATGACATTTCCGTGTCTTAGGTAGTAGTGATGTGTTACTAGATATCACTCACTGTTTATTATGTTAAATACGTGATTTAATATAATTGTCAATGTCGCGAAAACCTACAGGGTCACACACAAAAGGACGGATTGATGAGAGATAGAGTAACTAAGTAACACCATAAGGTACGGTGCAATTAAGTGAATTGTAGAACATCGTAAGGTACGGTGTACTTAAGTAGAATACAAAATATAATAAGGTACCACGCACTAAAGTGATTTTGGCATATTATAAGATATGGGCCACATACACTTAAGTGAGATTTTTAGCTTGCAGCCCACACAAGTGGTTCTATAAATAGAATCCTTATGCAGAAGCATTTGTGCAGTTGCAATTTCGTTTCTCTCTCTCTCTCTCACTCAAAGCCTTCATTCGTAGCAGCTGACACTGAGATTAAAGGAATCCGTTCATGTGGACTGAGTAGAGGCGTTGTCACCCTTCAACGTTCGTGATCGCTTTATAGATCTGCATCAAAGGTTTCAATCTCCACAAGAGGTAACGATTCCATCACTGATCATGCCCATTCGTAAGGATCACTAAAGAAGAAATTTTTTAAATTCCGCTGTGTTTTGGATCTCACTTCTCCTTCAGGGGGTGTATGTGAAAAACATGTTTGGGCTGTGAAATGTTAGTGAGAAAAAAAAAAACCAAATTCCTAAAACCTCTTGACATCGGTTCCTCCAAGAAAGACCAAGAATTGGTCAAGATTCAAGCATTTGAGAAACCACAACCAGTTTCTATGAACATTCAATCCACCTCACGTATCCAAGAGCTTCGCGGAGTTACTGAAATGGTTCCATCCTTCGAAACAAATGATCTCGAGTGCATATCCTATTTTTGAATCTCCCATGGGCAACAGAGGTAAGAACGACATCGTGAACCCATCACCGAGATCGAATCCGAGCAGGAGTTTCTTCTTGTGTATAGATGAAAGAAGGCGAAAGGATAAATGTACCGGATGATTGTGATTCGGTAGCTCCGACTGATCTTCCTCTTAGCATCGTCGATTCATTTCAATCACTTCCATTGCGTTCCATAAGTCATTCTTCTTCACGATTCTCGTTTTTTCTTCCGCTTCTGTTTTTCATTTCTTTCTAATTTCGCTCTCCTTTTCTTCTGTTGTTATTCTTGGTTTGAAGTATTTTATGTGAGTTCTCCAATTTTTCTGTCATGAGTCCTTGTTGGAGGTAGTTTGAAGAGTTGTTTTTGGAAGTTGGAATTCTGTTACAGGTTCGGGGAGGAGGAAGGTTAGAATGGGAGGAGTTTTGGCGGTAGGTTCTGTAGTGTCGAAGGTTTTTACAAGCTCTTTGTTCAGGGTCGTTTGCAGGTTCAATGAGGATTTTTGGTTATATGGTGATGGCTTCGGTTGAGAGCTTGTGAGTTATCTCGGTTAGAAGTTGCAGGTTTTGTTGAGGTTTTGTGGAAAAGGTGATTTGGATTGTGATGAAGGGTGAGGTTGAAGAAGAGGGAGTGAAGGTTGAAGTAGTTGATGAAGTTATGGTTGAAAAAATCTTGAAGCTCAAAGTTGCAATCAGAATTTATATCCACCCAATCCGCCAAATCCGTTTGAGTTTTGTTAGCTTCAATCTGTGCAAAATTGTTAGAGGTTTGTTAATGTCGTGAACTGATTCAGTTAGAATTCTTTTTGGATGAGTAACAATGAAAACCGTTAAATTCCTCTTTTATTTGAAGTTCATTTGAATTTTAGTGTTATGTATTTATTGCAGGTTGTGCTGCTGCGTTTTTCTCTGCGTTTGGAGTTTTTTCATTGCCGTTTTGCACTTCCGTGTTCCGCTTTCTGCATTTTGATGTTGTTACTTCCAATTGTCGCTGCGTTTTGATTATTGAATATGGTGTGTTTTGCAGCTTTTGGTGCAGCATTGTATTCGCGTTATTCCTAGCTGTGTTTGGATTGTTACACTGCGTTTTGCAATGCACTCTGCTGTGGGACCCTGCGTTTTTTTTCAGCATTTGTACCTTCTGCAGCTTATGTTTATCCTCTGTTCATTAGTTTTGTACTGATAAAAAAAATTGGATAAATATAAAAAATGGATTTGATCTAAATGGATTCTAAAAAAAATTGGATTAATTGGGTTAATGGATAATTGGAATGGTAATTTGATTATGAATTAGAAATGGATTTTGATGGGTTTTAATTTGGATAATGGATTTAAAATGGAATTGAATTGATAAATGGATAAATAAACTTGAAATTGGATATGGTTGTAATGTGGTTTGGATATGGACTAGACAATGAATGAATGAGTTTATGTATCTTTAACAACCATGGCCCATCAAGAAAGTTATAAAGATGATTAAAAAATTCTAAAATTAAATCGAGACCGAAGGCTTAATTGTACATGATGCATTGACTTCTAATGTTAATCAAAATCTCAAAAATCAATCATGACTTCAAAATCAATTTTGTATTCGAAATCGAATTGAACTTTAAAAACAATGTGGTTCCTAGAATTAATTTGAAAAAAAGACGAAATGATTTCTAAAATCAAATTTAAACCCCTCTTGAATATAATGAAATCTTAATGCACTAATGAATTAAGATCAATGCACTATGACCTCATATGAACCACAAGAACACGGACCAGGAATGCAACAACTGACTAAGAATCAATGGGTGAACTTGAATAAATGCATCAGGAATTCCAATCACGGACCATAAACTTGAATAAAAACATGACCATGAATGAAACAAAAATTAGAACCAAATGAGTCATCAAACAAAATACATGTGACGAGCCATGGTCAAGAGGTTGATTAAGATTGATGAAGGACACAAATGAATAATGACCCGGGT
The DNA here is from genome assembly GCF_024323335.1 of Lathyrus oleraceus. NCBI lineage: Eukaryota > Viridiplantae > Streptophyta > Magnoliopsida > Fabales > Fabaceae > Lathyrus > Lathyrus oleraceus. The sequence goes on from NC_066585.1 coordinate 510,377,902, forward strand.
CCAACCAGATGGGAGCAAATCAAACAAAAGGTCATGAACACGTGTAGCTTGAATGAACCCTAATCAATGAATCAGGACCAAGAATATTACTCAAGCCAATGAAAAATCCATAATGGACCAGATGAATCCTCATTCTTGAATGTATTCCATAGTCAAAAATAAGGGTTTAAAAGATTCGATTGATTCTGATGATGCTCACAATCCAACATCCCTGAATCAAAGTCATGGTCACAACCATGGTCCCAAAGTCAGGGTGTCAAGCTATGCTCCATGATGAAGACAACCAGGATGAAATGCTCACTTCCTATCCAATGTTGTGTGTGATAAAAACCCTTGAATCCATGATCATGCTTTTTTCAAATTCAAGTGAAATTTGTTATGATATAATGGATATGTGGATGAGATGAATGCAAATGCTTGGTGTTAGTGACCTAGATGAACTTATGAAAGGTATGGTGAATTTTGGGGCATGACAGGCTTGAGCTTCAACTAAAACCTCTTCAATACAACATCTATCTTTTTCTCTCTGAGCATAATGGGCAGATAAATGGGCTAAGGAGTTTTTGGACCTTCTATAAAAGAAACTTTTATCCTTTGTGAATCGTTTTAGCCTAACTCATATTATTTTTACCAACATTTTGAACCCTATTCTAAGATTTTCTTTACCCAAACGATTGACAACAACAACACTAAAGATAGTATTGCTCTCAAAACACTACTCCTTCCATTTCATAAAGATTATCGCTTTAGCAAATAAAATTTGTTTCAAAATTACAGTCATTCTCACTTTTCAATATAGAAATGATTGCTATTTTTCCAATTGTGTTCTTTAATTAATATTATGTACACTAGTTCCAACGCGTTAATAAGGCTAAATTAGTAGAATTGTAATATCTTATAATAATATTGTTACATTCCTTAATTTGTGTAGAAAAACAGTAAATAATGGTTATTTTGAAATGGATGGAGTATGTTCTTATAACAACAATCACTTGCAAAATCCACAGCCGACACGAATGTTTTCTTCCCTCTCTTACCTGCATCATTGATACCAAAAATTGCATGCTAGCTGGAGCTTGCACCATCTACTACTGCTACAAAATGATCAAATTGGTAGTCTGCGCTACTAAACCTGACTAGGTTGAACTTCTTGCCTCCCCTCGCAGCTAGATATCGAGATTTAGGACGATAACCGGGACAAAAGCAGTCATGCTTCTTAGATACCTTCACAATCTGGCCCCAACCTTGTAGAGGACCATTCTCAAGAGTCTGCTTAGCACTCTTGGCTGATGATAGCACCATGGTTGTTGATTGGCTCTAGTTGACATAGGCGGAGCTAACTTCTTCAAAATCCAAACCTCAGAAAGGAACTTCAACTATTCCATCTTCAGCTTCAACATATCGGAAGGAAGACAACTCACTGATTATAGAATCCTCCTTACCACAGACTATGACAAGCTTGTCTTCAAACATGAATTTTAACTTCTAATGCAGAGTAGAAGTTATGACGATGACTGCATGGATCTATGGCCTCCCTAATAGGCAACATTAGGCGGGGTGGATGTCCATGTCTTGGAAAGTAATGATGAATTGGTGGGGACCCACACAAATTTAGTAAATCTACTTCCTCAATGACCTCCCTCCGAGATCCATTAAAAGCACAGACAATCAAAGCACTTGCTCTCATCTCTGGTACCTAAAATTGTTATTAGCTTAATGTGCTTTTAGGCAACATATTAAGTGAAGAGCATGTGTCATCTAGGGTCCTAGAGACTAAAGTGTTTGCACAAGTCATCAAAATATGCAGAGCTTTATTATGATTATATCCTTCGGTTGTCAACTCTGCTTCGTTGAAGCCCAAATACCTGCTTACTATTATATTGGCCACCACATCATTGAACTGATCTACTGTGATATCCTGCATTACATGGGCCATGTTGAGAACTTCCAAAAGAGCCTTCCGGTGAGTTTTAGAACTGATCAATAGTGATAAGATTGAGATCTTTTATGGAATTTGACCCAATTGGTCGACAATCTTGAAATCACTTATTTTAATCAACTTCAAGAACTCTTGCCCTTCTTCTGCAGTAATGGTCTTTTTAGCCTGCTCTTTCTTATTAATCACTTGCTTCCCTCTAGAAGTTGTTATTTTTACTGAATTATCAGAAGTACCTTTAGACATAGAAGGAATAGGTGCTCCAACTTGAGTAGTGGGAACACAAACAGATGTCCTTGCCTGAGGAAGAAGAATAGGAATGGTTACTGGTGTGGGAACAACTTTGGGAGTATATTTTGGTGCAAATACACGACCATTCCGGGTCATCATCCATGGTATTGATATATTGATAATCTCTATGTTTGAAAACTGAATTTCTTCACCACCAACTAAAATAGTTGCATTGTACTTCCAACGCACAACCTTAGAATTCTAATAAGGAAAAGGTGGGGGAACATGAAAGACAATGTGTTATACTTTCTTTATTCGAGCTTCTATTTGTTTCTTGCGATAAACAATCTCAATTGGCTCGATAACATAAACTTCCCCCAAGGTTCTATCCCTTGAAAACTGCAAGACGCCTTGATCCGTCAACTCTTGGACGCAATCCTTGAGTTTTTCACATTTGTTCGACTTTATCTTGCATATCTCACAATAATCATGCACGCCCCTACCAGTACATCGTGCTTCTGCATACTTTCAGAAATATTTGACCATAGAGTCCTCACATTATCTATCAAACCGACCACCTCTGTATTGTCTTCTTCCATAATTGCACTCACTGTCTGATTATCATGGTTAGGCAAAGGATTAGCCTTCACATTCGGCTTTTATTCGGTGAAGGACAAAATATTATGATCAATAAGCTCTTGTACTTTCTTTTTGAACACATAACTATCCTCGACCATATGCCCAATATAACCTGTATGAAATGCATAAAATACATTAGGTTGTGGGTTGGACCAAACAAATATACTGCTGGTGGAAGCGCCTTAGGAACAATTGCTCCCACATGCATAAGATAAGGGAACAACTCTGAGCACAATATTAGAATTCTAGTATATTAAGGACATCTCTGATTCTAATTCTGATTTTGGTTTTGATTCTGCCTCTGATTCCCACAAAGGTTCTAATTAGGACTTCTATTGTTTATGTTTTTTCTTTGAGGAGCTTGTCCCTGAGGATGTTGTTATGCTGGTGGTTGTTGTTGTTGAGCCTGAGGAGGCTGTTGATATTGTGGTTGATACTGAAATGGTTGTTGGAATTATGCTTCTGCTACATATGGATAAGAGAGATATGGCATATGAGCCATGGGAGCCTGATATTGCGGAACACTGGAAATCTTTCATGTTTTAAGACCACTCTCAATCCTTTCTCCGATTATAACTATATCAACAAAGTTGGAAGACGAACTCCCAACCATTTTTTCATAGTATAAACTTTGGAGCGTCCCCATGAAAATGTCTGCTAACTTAGTATCTATCAAGGTAGGTCTAACCCTTGAGGCCATATCGCGCCACCTCTGTGCATACTCTTTAAATGTTTCATTAGATCATTGTCCCTGATTCTGAATTTGTAATCTGGTAGGACCCATGTCCATATTGTATTTGTATTGATTCAAAAAGGCATCAGACAAATCTTTCCAGGTCCTTATCTTCCCTAAATCCACACTCATATACTAATCCAAAGATACCCCAGACAAACTGTCTTGGAAGCAATGGATTAACAATTCATCATTATCAATGTAGGAAGCCATCTTCCTAATGTACATAGTAATTTGACTACGAGGATAACTTAAGCCTTTGTATATGGGTAGATCAGGTACTTTGAATTTTTGAGGGAGCACAACATTGGATACCAAGCATAGTTCTCTTGACATCAAACCGAGGGCATAGAAACCTTTTATAGCATAAATTCCAGGTTGATTGATCCCAGGTACCCTTTGAGTAGCAACCCTAGCAGGAGGCTGAACAACATCCTAAGCAGGCATAGGTTGTGGCATAAATTGTGGAAACATTTGATATAGCATAGCGAGTTTCAAAGTCTGGGCAGCTGGAGTGCCCTTTTGAGCAATCAATCCCCCAACTTGCACATTTAGAGCAAGAGGTTCCCCAAAATAAGCATACTGGGGTGTAGCATTGTTCGGAAATGGTGGAACCATAGCAGTAGAAGCGTAAGGGTTTGGCTGAACAGGCTGAGCAAGGATATGGAAATTGAGATGAGGTCCCCTATACTCGGGCTTTTGATCTTCAACACTGTTATCATTCACAATAGGTGGATGAATCTCTTCGGTCTCAAACCCTTGAGCATAGTAAGCATCAGGAATCCCCCATAGGAAAGCAACAACGTTCACATTGGGAGAAGCAGCAGCAAAGGACTGATACAACGTGAACAAATTTTCAGTAGCAAGCTGAGGGTTGTAACTATGAGGCATTCCCCAGGGGTAGGCAGCAATAAACCTACTGGGACCATTTGAAACAAAGGTTGACTAACAACAGTAGGTTGAACAACCGGATCAATAAGATCCATCACAGCAAGAGTTGTGTCAATAGCAGTAGTCACCATAGTAGCATCAACTTGATTGACAACAACAGCATTGTCCTTTTGAGCTTGCAGATGTTCCAGAATGGTATCCATTTGTCCTTGGAGTTGAGCTAGAGACTCCCTTATTGCAGTGTTCTCTTGTTCAAAATCAGACATAATTCTCTTTTTGTTGGGTCTAGTGAAGTACCGGTGAGTCATCGTCTTTCTAGAGAGGATGAAGACGGATATAGCATTTTGTATTTTTGGTTTTCTGGATAAAAAATGTATGTATGTATGAATGAGATGTATGCAAAGATTTAATTTCAATGAAAACATCAATTGTCATATTTCATAAAATAGTCATTCAATTGCGGGAAATAAAATAGATATAACCATGAATCTTTTTTTCATTCAAATAGCTGAAAAGTGTCAATTAGTAAAAGTTAGGAGTCTGCTTAATGAGCTACAATAAAATTGGCCTTAAATCTAAATACAAAGCACAATATAAAACTTGTGGAAGCGAGCTATGGGATACAGCTAGATTCCTCAAACAGTTTTTGTAACACAACCTCCTTCTTATCCAAAAGAACTTGCAGGTAACTACTATTCATTTCCCAATGCGTGGCCTCCTGCTGAAGTTGATCATTCTCTTCTCGGATTTTGTGTGCTTGACCCTTTAACTCTCGAATATCTTCAAACCGCTGGTCAAGTTCTGACTGGCGTTGGGATAAAGAGACCTCTAAATTCTTACTACGACTATTTTCTTCCTTTATCTCTTTCTTGCAACCCTCTAACTGTTCGTAAAACTTCTTAAGCTGGTATTGGCAGCTGATTTCCCTCTCTTAGGCTTGATATTGGGCATCGGCTAGCTGTTTCTTCTTGATGAACAAATTGTCAATAGTCCCTTTTAGAGTGTCACCTACCTTCCTCGTCTTTGAATTATTCCTCTTGGGCTTCCTCTATCTCTTGAGATGTCATTGCTCTCTCACGGTTGAGATTAAGCTCCAAGTCTTCCTTCTCTCTCGTAAGCCTACAAAGATTAGATCGGAGATCAACGTTCTCCTTATCTAAGCTCTTGATAGTACTCTTAATAACGTTCTCCTCATGAATAATAGCAACAAAATTCTTGGATGCCTTAAAACTCATGGAAGGTTCCCATGGATATGGCAGCTTGATGCTCTTGGCTCTAGATTTCACCCACTTGGTATATGACTCTACTACGACACAGTTTTGCTTGCCCAATTCCTTCTTCCCTATATGGTGAACTTTTCCCCAAGCACGGTGTATCCTCTTTATCATGTTTGCATCCTCAACCCCTTAAACTATAAGAAATTCCTCTAACATCTTGGCTTCAGGTTCTTCCTTCAATTGATAATCCTACTGACGAAGTGAAAGAATAGGGTTGCAATTGATGACCCCACCTTTGGCACTAACAAGAGGAACATTCTGGAAATATCCACAGCTGTAAATAGGCTCCATCCCATCATAGTCACAACAATATCAAACAACATCCTCAGCATCCAAAGACATCAACCTCTAAGACCACTTCAAAGCTCCAGCCTTGTCTGCAAAAGGTCCCCTTTTCGGTAAGTGATTCAAAATCCACTTCTAAAGCCAAGGAATGCAACAACTGATCGTCCCACCTCTTTTCTGGTTTCTCCAATGGAAAGAAATGAATCATCAGCTAAGAGAGTAGGTATCGGGTTTGATCCGCTGTCGTACACGGGTAAAAAATGAGTAACTAAGAACTATAGTCTAGGAAAGAGACACTCGAGTATCATATCACAAGGACTCTTAACAAATTAACCAAATAAGAAAACAAAATAGGGGTTTCAATTCGATTTAGAATAAGTGGTTATAAAAAGTGATTCTGAAAAGTGATTATAAAAAGTGATTATGAAATAAGATGATCTACTATTTTGGTTTCCTAACTTATCATTGATTAATATAATTTTCATGGCCTAAGCGTATTTTAGTCCCTTTTCGATTACAATAACAATAGCAAGCGCATTGATACTAATATATGATATATGCTCATAATTTCTAAACTAAGCAAACGGGTTAAGCACACACGAATTAAGCAAACACGATTATGAAACATATATCAATCTAAATTAATCAAACATATTTTATAGAACTTGAATAAAGCATACAATACATAGAACAAAATATTGAAAGATAAAAGACATTAGATTGAAAATTAAGAAATCTCAAAGTATTGGCGGAAACCGATTACGGCAGATCAACCTTGTGAACTTTAGTTCTCCATGCAATCGTCTAAGCAATATTGTATTGTGAAAATTCAGAATAAGATTACGGTAGTAGCGAAAGACCTAATATAATAAAAGAGAAATTCGGGCCCTTATGGGATCTGACCCGAAAATTACAAAAATCGATCTAAACTAACTATTTTAATTAAGTCTGGAACTTCAACAAATTATTAGACCCTCCTTCATTTTTCGAATATTCTTTTTACTTCAACATCAAACTTGCAGATCTTTCCCTTAGATTTCCAACGTATATTAGAACGCATTAATCCGACTCGTATAACTTAAGTTATGAACTTCATAGTGACAAGGTATCAAATAATTGTTAATGCTGGAAATAAAGTACGAAAATAAAATAAAGCCAAAATAAACTTAAATATAAAAACACACTAAAATAGTAAAAATAATATAATAAACTATAGAGTTTCCTAAGTACAATTGTAGAAGAAAATGCATTAAAATCCACTTGTAAAGCCAAGGAATGCAATAATTGATCGTCCCACCTCTTTTCTGGTTTCTCCGATGGAAAGAAATGAATCCATCAGCTAAGAGAGTAGGTATCGGGTTTCTGGAGATGAAAATAGTAACATCAATTTTATCAACGAACCCTTCAGTGTTTAGAAAGAGTACCTTCTGTTAGATACCCAAAAGTGCTTATTTGAGCTATCAAATATGGGCATCTTTCACTCCATTTCCTTGCTAAAGTGTTCGAAACCACCTTTGTTTTTGATGAATTGCAATACAATGATAAACGATCTTGGTACCTTTGATTTGTGTGTTATTATGCAGGAAGTAGGCATGAAATAATAGAAAATGAAGCCACAAGAAAGTTGGCAAAGGGACCAAAAAAGGGATGCATTCATCAGCTTGCTCACTAGGCGAGGGCTGTGGCGAAGAGCTCGCTAGGCGAGCGCCCAGCGAAGAGCTCCAGTATTTTACAGTAGCAAACATCAACAACCTTGCTAGGCGAGCAGCCAGCGAAGGGTGTAGCGAACACGTCCAGACTTGGCCAAAAGCGCAGCCAGCACTCACTCGCTAGGCGAGCCATTAGCGAGCTCCCAGCGAGCAATTACAGTAGCAAAACCTCCTAAGCTCGTTGGAGCGAAGGGTGAAGCGTGTGCTTCGCCTAGCGAAGGTTTTGTTCGCCTAGCGAACATGCCAATCTGGAAAAGGTTATTTCTTTGGGCGCAGGTGCCTCAGGTGCCTCATTTTGGGGCTCGATAGGCGAGCCATTCTGCTCGCCTAGCGAGCATGACAGCTCAGTAGCAGCACTATAAGTAGCAAGGGCTACTTTTTGGAGCCATACTTTTACACCTCCATACTTTTGTACTTTTTAGATATTTTCCAGCATTGCTCTAGAGATACTTTGTGCCCTAGAAATCATTTCTCTTCATCTCTTAACAATCTTTCACAAAAAGAAGATGGATTCCCATCCAATCTCGATTATTCGACTCGGATGTTGATCAACCTTCTTCCGAAACTTGTTGACCAAGCTACCATGAAAATGAGTAGCTAAGTTCTTCATTTTGTCAAGGTTAGATGTAGATGATCATTAGCTTTGTGTTTAAATGGGATGATCTTCATTTGTAAACTCTTTAATGGTGAATATATGGTGAAAACTTTGTTCTTATTGAAAACTCTTTGGGTTGGTTTATGATCGAGAGATGTTTACCAACTCTTTACCTAGGTTTTCATCCAATCTTGTTTGTTAGCTAGAGATAGTAATGAATGATTTTGTTCACCATAAGGTTGAACCAAAAAGTTTTCATTTTGATAGATTGTGTTAGAGATAAACAATGGATCAAAATGGGAAAACTCACAATGTGTGTTAGAGATAAACACATTGGGAGGACTTTGTGAAATAGTTTATCATCTAAAGGAGTTTATAAGTTTTGTTGATCGAACATATACATGCAAAGTGATCGTCGAACCCTAACTTTGGCAATATTTCTCAAATATTAAAACCAAATCTTTTACCGCATTTTATTACACTTTTATGCAAGATACCGTGACTAAAACCAAAAACCCCCTTGTTACTACGAGTTAAGAATTGAAACAACTGTCGAACGGCGACGATATCTCACAATCCCTGTGGAGACGATAACAAAAACCCGACACTTAAAATTACAATCAACACCTTCCCATAAATAAGGAGATCAAAAATAGTAGAGAAGGCACCCCAACTTCCACTACTAGCAAATAAAGTGGCCTTCTCGACAAGAAATTTCGAAGTAAAACCTCTGACATTTCCCTTTGCATGAAGATTAGATTCAACCACATTCTTCTCAAGACGAGGAGCTTGAGAAACCAAAGCAACCTCTGGAAATCCAACATCACTCATTTAAGGAATCTGATCTCTAATTTGAATATGGACAATATGAGCAAACTCCTCTAGAGTAGGAGCTAGGAGAAATTCCTGGAACGTGAAATAATTTAACGTGGGATCATAAAACTGGGAAAAAATAAGGATCAACCCCGGATCTACCTTGGTCATTACGACACTAAACATATTACCATAAGCCCTTTTGAAGACATATTTCTTCTCACCAATCAACAGGGAACCAAGCTTCTTAAGCTCATCAAACTTAGACTCTCTGAGTTTGTACTGATATGTTTTCCTTTGTTCAGATTCCTTCATAATTGAATAAACTACCTCTAGTGACAAATTGATGGTCTCCTGAAATGCACATGCTAAAAATTAATTTAAATATGATGTAATGATAATGCAAGCATCATATATTTACAAGTGCCTCATGTTCTGGATAAACAGTAAATATTATCTACACTGGTTCAAAAGTCTGACGTTACACAAGAACAAAGGTATGTATGGTCTTGATTTCCGACAAAAGAACCCAATATCCCACTCACAGTTGTGAACTAATCTTCAAAGGTAACCCTAAAATGAATGATTCGTCGGACAATGATGCTCTCAAAAGGATCTACTCTAGGTGTGTCGTCTCATTGTAACCATAAACGAGGATTAACTTCAAGTAGGTCTCCACGACTATAGTCTTGATATTATCCCGTGTTTATGCTCGAGCTCGGGTATAGAGCTTCTCTCATGGAACATCAACCCCAACCCATATAGAGTACCACAATAATATCCAGAACATGGTTAGCAAAAATGAAAATCTAAAGCAAGAAAGATAAATGCAATAAACAAAATTAAAAGCTAAAAGCAGGCAAACAAGAAAGCAAACACCCAAACAAACAAAAAATAAACAAAACTAGGCTCGACTCCTTCTAGCAACTAGGATGTCCCTAGCAGAGTTGCCAACTGAAGCTAGTTAAAATATATATGTACCAAACGCATAACACGCTCGATGGTACAAAAATGGTGAAATAGGAAGCAAGGTTACAGGTAGTTTTAGACCACAATAATGCTTCAGACAACTTCAGATGATGTTGATGAAGGATTATGGGCAGAAATTTGATAGTAAAAGGTCTTGAATCGAAGAAATGAGTGACTGGTTTTTTTGTGCTTTTGAGTTTCAGTGAGGCATAGATTTCTTGGCTCTTGAAGCTTGGCAAATGAGGAAAAATATTACTATATTTATAGGGAATTTTTTGGGCTTCAAATCCGTGTGAAATGGATCTGAATTCGTGTGAATCAACTCAAAAAATTTCAAAACCAAACCGTGTGAAAAATTGGCACCAAACTCGTGGCGTTTTGAAAGTTGTTTTGTGTTATGGTCAAATGAATTTGGTCATGGGAAACAAGTTTGAACGCATGAGAAGTGGTCCCATGTTGATTTTGGCATGATTCCACATTATATTTCATGGTGAAAAGTAGAGTTTAGGTCACCATGCTCATGCTTGGGTCAATTCCAATCCACTCGTGTGTTTTCCAATTTTATTTGAGCCAAATTATCACTTCATGGAGTAGAAAATGATGAAAAAATAATCAAGTCCAAATGTTCTTTGACGTGAAAGTTACATGTTTGGGAATTTGAGGTTGTGACATGAGTTTTAGTTTAGGCAATTGGTCAAGTAGTTTGAGGCATGTTTGGTCATTTTGAGGTCCCAAGTTGATGACACCATAACTTTTGATTACCTCGTGCATTTTGAGCCAAACTTGGCCAAATGATCTTTGATATAAGCTTAACAAGATGCAAAAGAAATGGGATCAAAATGATGCTTGAGCTGAAAATGGCAAGGGTGGAAAGTAGTGGTCCTGGCAAGGTTTTGGCCCATTTTGGCAACTAGGTCCTTTGCACAAATGAAGTCCTTAATGATTGAATTGATGTTTGACATTTGAATCAAAGTTGTGAGGTATATCAAACGGCACATATGGCGCAAAGAAGCTTGTAATTTGGATAAAAATTGAAGAAGTTATGAAGTTTGGACCAAAGGCATAACATAGTTGCAAATTAGTTCAAACCAACTTGTACCCCTTTGTGCAAACTTAATGTTTTCTTGCATTACAAGCCATAATTATGATATAATAAGTATCCCTTGATGAAAAATTGATTAGGGCTTGAGTACTTTTGAAGATAGCTTGAATATTGAGTGATGTGGCATGGAAATGAACACATGAACCAACTTTGAGTCAACATGAAGCAAACTTGCATTTTCCTTGATCAAAAGGCCTTTGTCTTGCCTTGATTTGGAGCATGATTCCCTAAATGAGTAACAAAAACAACCAAGTATCATCTCTCAATGAAGTTAGGGTTAGTTGTTAAGCAAAATAAGATGAAACCCTAATGTTAAGATACAAACTACAAAGTGGTCATGCTTGTTGTAACAACCCAATTTTAGTAATTATTTCTTATATTATTATTACTATATTTCATTTTATTTATTTGGAGTGTTAATTAGTTAATTAGTTGTTAGGTAGTATAATAATCGATTATATTAATTAATTTGGTGTGTTAATTAATTAATTAGTTAATATGAGGTATAATGAATAATGTAATGAATTAACTTGGTGTGTATATTGTGTTAGTTTAATTTAATTGAACTAATTAGAGACATTTAAATATTAAGTCTTATTAGGCCTATTAATTAAATTAGAGGTACCATGCTTTAAGCCCAAATATAATACTATATATAAGAGGTAGGAGAGTGAGAATTAGGATTCATTAGCTTATTGAAGGCAATAGAGAAAGAAAGAGGAAAAGTAAGGAGAAGAGGGGAAGAACAAGAGAATTGAAGAGGTAAGGGGGGAATCCTTATTATTATGGGTTAGTATGATTGGGGCAATGGATAGATGCATGTTTAGGTTAAAATCCCTAATTTTGTACGGTTGTTTGAAATTGTTAGGTTTTGATGAGTATTCGATTTGTGATGATTTGATTGTGTTAACACTACAAATTAATCTTATATACTTAGAGTATTGTATGAGTTATAATTTTCTGAACATGTGGCTTTTTACGGAATCAAAATCGGAGGTCCGGAAGTCCTCCAACGATGAAAAATGCAGAAAATTCTGCATTCTGTTTTGTGTTAACCGGTTACCCACCGAGTGTTAACCGGTTACTTGCTTAAAAATCTGCATTCTGTTTTATGTTAACCGGTTACCCACCGAGCGTTAACCGGTTACTTGCTTAAAAATCTGCATTCTGTTTTATGTTAATCGGTTACCCACCGAGCGTTAACCGGTTACTTGCTTAAAACTCTGCATTCTGTTTTATGTTAACCGGTTACCCACCGAGCGTTAACCGGTTACTTGCTTAAAAATCTGCGCAGGAAATTAATTCTGTTTTATGTTAATCGGTTAGCCACCGAGCGTTAACCGGTTACTTGCTGTGAAAAATGAAAATTTGAGATTTTAAAAGTTGTATTTAATTTGGAATGAAATCTAGGTGTGTGTATTTGATAATTAGCATATATATGTGAATAGTGGATTGTGATGAATGTGTATATGTACTATTGATGGATAATTCATAGAGTTGAATTATGGTTATATGCGGAATGTTTATATAGTAGAGATGATCTTAATTGCATATTATGTGAATGGTGTAATTGTTATGAATGTGTATATGTACCATTGGTGGATAATTCAGAGTTGAATTATGGTGATATGTGGAATGTTAAGATGGTAGAGATGATCTTAATTGCATATGTGTTGGTATTTGTACATTCATTCATGGCATGGTCGGCTTCATGGTGGAAGCGGTGAAACTGTGGGTTCACATGGTATTAGACGTTGATCCTTGAACGGAAATAGGCGTAGCACACGTTGATCCCTAATTGGAAATAGGCGTGGTAGTGTACGTTGATCCTTAATTGGAAATAGGCGTGGTAGTGGCTTTGATCTTGTCCGGATCGGAAGCGTGGCTTGGATTCTAGATATTGAATCGGAAAGCGGTGAAACGTTGGGTTCACATTGAGGTACCGCATGCATAGAGTCACACGTCTTGCATTGAGTCACATTAGAGTCATGTGATAATTGAATGTATGCATTGATGTGATTGTGAGGTGTGTATGAGATATGGTAATTGAATTTGGTGATGTTTGGATACATAACTTGGTAAAATATGTGATTATGTGATAATTGTAATTATGTGTATTTTTGGGAATATAGTATTGGATTTTAATATTGTACTCCTTGAGTTTTGATGGATGTTTGAAACATGTGAAATAAATGTTGATTAATATTATTTACATGGTTATACGAAGTGTGATGAATTCCTTTAATTGTTGATTTAATCATTGTGCCTTATTATACTTCTTCATAATGATTTGAATTCTCACCCTTTTTGTTTGAATGTTACCTTTACATGGGTATCGTGCAGATACTCAGGAGTAGTATCGTTGAAGTAAGTGGATGGTAGCTCGCTCGAGATTAGCCGGAGAGTTTCCGTATTCTAGTTTGGAGACTAGGTAGTGAGTCAATGCTCTGGTCATGTAACACGGGGTAGATTAGTAGTATTAAACTCATATCTTATTTGGATATGCATTATGTTATTACTTGTTTTATTTTATCTTGAGGTGATTATTGAGAGATGATCATGGTATGGGACATGGATCATTTTATGAAATGCATGAGTATTCATTATTTTCCGCTGCGAACGCATATGCTTGAATATTCATGATAAGTGAAATGTGTTATTTTAAATGACCAGGTGTATTGTATATTGATGATGAATGATATTGGTTTTTGAAAGCTTTTAGTTTTTGAAAACGTCGATGTGAGGCCTTTTTAGTTATATGCGTGCTTAATTACTCTGATTATATGTTAAGTATTTTGGGGTAGAAAAAGGGGTGTTACATTAGGGGTATCAGAGCCTGGTTGGTCCGTCCGGGCAGGTTGTTTAGTTATGTTTGTTCCCTAGTATGCGACATGTGTGTGAGAACACTGTCGATGCTTGTTTTACTTCCATTTACAGGTTGGGAATGAAATAAGTGGGGGAGAAGCGTCTGCTTATCTTGAATGTTCCAATTGTATCGAGCTTGGACATTATGTTATTGCATGCAAGCGTGTAGTGTTGGCTAGTTAACCTGTTTTGAGAATGTTGTGTTTTCCCTGAACCCGAAGAGAGGTCAAAATCAAGGATGGTTTTGGTTAGAAGTTAATCGGGTGTATATCAACTGTTTTGAGAAGACGGTTATTTTTCCTGAGGTTGGCGCTAAGGAAGATTGGTTTGTGTCTGCTAAGCAAGTTGATGAATCGGTGCAAGATGGTGCCGAGTTGTTTATGTTGTTAGCAACTTTGGATATTCGTGAGAAGAGGACGATTGAGGAATTGCCAATAGTTTGTGAGTTCGCGGAGGTATTCCCGGAAGATATAAGTGATTTACCGCCGGAACGTGAGGTTGAGTTTTCGATTGATTTAGTTCCTGGAACTAGTCCTGTATCGATGGCTCCCTATAGAATGTCTGCTTCTGAGTTGAAAGAGTTGAAGAGTCAACTTGAAGACTTGCTTGGGAAGAAGTTTATTCGTCCTAGTGTGTCGCCGTGGGGTGCACCTGTTCTGTTGGTCAAGAAGAAAGAAGGTTCTATGAGATTATGTGTTGACTATAGACAACTGAATAAAGTGACGATTAAGAACAAGTATCCACTTCCGAGGATTGACGATCTGATGGATTAGTTGGTTGGAGCTTGTGTTTAGCAAAATTGATTTGAGGTCTGGGTATCATCAGATTCGTGTAAAGGCTGAGGATATTCAAAAGACTGCTTTTCGGACAAGGTACGGTCACTACGAGTACTCCGTGATGCCTTTTGGTGTGACTAATGCACCTGGTGTATTTATGGAGTATATGAATAGAATTTTTCGTGATTATCTGGATAAGTTCGTTGTTGTGTTCATCGATGATATATTAATTTATTCTAAGAGTGAAGAGGATCATGCCGAGCATTTGAAGGTTGTGTTATCGGTGTTGAAAGAGAGAAAGTTGTTTGCTAAACTCTCTAAATGTGAGTTTTGGTTGAGTGAAGTAAGTTTTCTTGGACATGTGATTTCGAGTGGTGGTATTTCTGTGGATCCTACGAAGATTGAAGTTGTATCTCAATGGGAAGCTCCTAAGTTTGTTGCTGAGATTCGAAGTTTCCTTGGTTTGGCTGGTTATTATAGGAAGTTCATTGAAGGATTTTCTAAGTTGTCGTTACCGTTGACGCAGTTGACTAGGAAAGGTCAAGCTTTCATTTGGACTTCGCAGTGTGAAGCGAATTTTCAAGAGCTTAAGAGAAGATTGACTACGGCTCCTATTTTGATTTTACCGGATCCGTTAGAAACTTTCGTTTACTATTATGATGCTTCCTTGTTGAGTTTAGGAGGTGTTTTGATGCAAAAAGGGCAAGTGGTAGCTTATGCTTCAAGGCAACTTAAAGTTCATGAGAGGAATTATCCGACGCATGATTTAGAGTTGGCCGCCGTTGTGTTTGTGTTGAAGCTTTGGAGACATTACTTGTTTGGATCGAGATTTGATGTGTTTAGTGATCACAAGAGTTTGAAGTACTTGTTCGATCAGAAAGAATTGAACATGAGGCAAAGAAGATGGTTGGAATTCTTGAAAGATTATGATTTTGGTTTGAATTATCATCCTGGAAAGGCGAATGTTGTAGTCGATGCATTGAGTAGGAAGTCATTGCACATGTCTATGTTGATGATTCGAGAGTTTGAATTGTTGGAGCAATTTAGATATTTGAGTTTGGTTTGTGAAGCGACGTCTTCGTATGTTAAGCTTAGTATGTTGAAGCTTACATGTGGCATTCTTGACGAGATTAGAGAAGGTCAAAGGTCAGATTTGAAATTAGTCGTTGTTATGACATTGATTAATCAAGGCAAAGGTGGTGACTTTCGGATTGATGAGAATGGTATCATGAGGTGTCGTGATCGAGTTTGTGTTCCGGATGTTGCGGATTTGAGAAAGAGGATTCTTGAGGAAGGGCATAAAAGTGGTCTGAGTATTCATCCTGGTGCTACTAAAATGTATCAAGACTTAAGAAAGATGTTTTGGTGGCAAGGTATGAAGAAGGATGTAGCGGAATTTGTGTATTCATGTTTGACTTGTCAAAAGTCAAAGATTGAACATCAAAAGTCGTCTGGTTTGATGCAAGCGTTATCTATTCCCGAGTGGAAGTGGGATAGTATCTCTATGGATTTTGTTTCGGGCTTGCCGAGGACATTGAGTAATTGTGAGGCGATTTGGGTCGTTGTGGACAGGTTGACGAAATGTGCTCATTTTATTCCGATGAGGATGGATTATTCGATGGAGAGACTTGCTAAGTTGTACATCGAGAGGATTGTGTGTTTACATGGTATTCCGTCGAGCATTGTTTCGGATAGAGATCCGAGGTTCACTTTGAGATTTTGGGAAGGATTGCAAAGTGCTTTGGGTACGAAGTTGCGTTTGAGTTCGGCATATCATCCGCAAACTGATGGTCAAACGGAGAGGACTATTCAGTCACTTGAAGATCTTTTGAGGTCTTGTGTTTTGGAACAAGGAGGAAATTGAGATAGTTTCTTGCCTTTGATCGAGTTTATGTATAACAACAGTTTCCATTCGAGTATTAGAATGGCACCTTTTGAGGCTCTTTATGGTAGAAGGTGTAGAACTCCTTTATGTTGGTACGAATCGGGAGAGAGTGTTATGGTTGGACCCGAGTTGATTCAAGAGACTACGGATAAGATTAAGATGATTCAAAAGAAGATGAAGGCTTCTCAGAGTCGTCAAAAGAGTTATCATGATAAGAGGAGGAAAGCTCTTGAGTTTGAGAAAGATGAGCATGTGTTCCTTCGAGTTACGTCAATAACGGGTGTTGGTAGAGCTTTGAAGTCGCGTAAGTTGACGCCGCGTTTCATTGGTCCTTATCAGATTTCCGAGAGGGTAGGTGAAGTGGCATATCGGATTGCATTACCATCGTCACTTTCTAATCTTCATGATGTGTTCCACGTGTCTCAATTGAGGAGGTACATTGCGGATCCATCACATGTTGTTCCATTAGATGAT